>NC_133372.1:16018074-16071181 GCF_049309525.1 Garra rufa
CAAGACCTGCCCAGGTGACAATAAGTAACGCAAAAGTAACACAACGCATTACTTTCCATAAAGAGTAACTAAGTAATGCAATTAGTTACTTTTTTATGGAGTAACTCAATATTGTAATGCATTATTTTTAAATATACCTTTCCCCAACACTGCATATAAATATATACTAAATATGCACTTAATTACGGAAGCCTCCAATTCAAGAGTACCAACTGGAACATAGCAGATTTTAAAATACCATGAATAAGCTCATGTTTTACCTGACAGAATACAATGTTTTAAAGAAGTTTGATTGTGTTGACATTTAGTCGTTTACATTTAAAAAAAAAAAAAAGAGAGAATGTTATGTGAATAACTGACATGCAGCTCTCCAGCACAAAACCAGATCTAAACAGCGCACTTCTGTGTGCATTGCTCTGTGCCAAAAAATCTCAATGTCATTTGTTTTTGTTGCATTAGTATTTATTTATTGCTCCTTTTTTATTTACAATGTTATTTATAATGTTATTTACAGAATAGTGTTAGAAACATAATTTTAGCAAAGGTTACATGAGGAAAAAGAGGTTAAAATCCACCTTAAAATGATAAACTGAAAATCATACTTCTGATCATGAATTTGAAAGCTGATGTTGAATTATTTAATGTAATTTTCTTATTGTGCAATGCTGCATTACTTTTACAGATAGTTTACGGATTACTAACGTCTGTTTTCATAAGCAAATTACAAAAATTTTAAAGAGTGTGGATTAAGCAAGAATTTATGAACAGCTGGAGCAGCCCTACCCTGGATAGAATTTTTATATACAGTACATAATAATTTTAATATGATTTCTATTGATTAATACACTGCCTGGCCAAAACAGCAAAAATCTCTTTCATACTCTTATGTTGAACCACCATTAGCTGTGATAAGAGTGTGCATTTATTGTACCATTATTTCAACAACCTTATGCAACATCCCAACATTTTGTCATCAAGAGTTGCATTCATTTTTGGCAGAGATCATGTATTGGCAATGAGAATAGAGAACTCCAGCACAGTAAGGTATAAGTCAGGATTCTGTGGTGACTAATTTATATGTGAAAATGATTCCTCATGCTCCTTGTGTCACTCTTTCACAATTTGAGCTTGATGATTCTTGGCATTGTGAAATATGGCCACTGGATACATCTTCAGACATATTTAAGAAATGAAAAGCTACACACTGCATCACTTAGGGTTAAAATAATTATTGCCAAATGAAACATGCCAGAAACTGCCATAACGATGATCCAGTTCAACTCTTAAGTATATTCTTATTTCCATCCAAACTGGATTTTTGGGCCAGGCAATGTATTTAATATGATGAATATTTATAGACTTATTCATATAAAAAATTAACTTTGAAAATATTGTTAAATGATATTGTTATAATCCTATGATTTTTTTTTATGACAGCGTATTATTTCAAATCATAACTTCATACTAGCAAAATCTGGTTTTAGATTTTAGTGTGAATTTTTTGTTAACCTACCTTATAGTGTAAGAAACCATGAAACTTGAATGAATCTATGAGATAATAATGGATCTAAACCCCTTTTATAAATAAAACAAACAAAAATAAATACATTAAGTGTTACTCAACACACACACACACACACAAAAGTTAACTGTATGGGTTTTAATGTTCAGCAATAATAGATGTTCCTCACACTCTAGAGACCCCGGCAAGATGATTATGCAATATTATTTTTTAATTTAAAAATGGTTTACGTTCACTGTAGAATGTCTACATGTTGTGTGTTGGGCCTTAATCTCTGTAAACCCAAGCAGGAGTGTATTTCTGAAGGAGTGCCTTTAATCTGTTTAATTTATGCATATGTCCTCGCATTGGCTGTTGAGTGTCTTTGAATATTTTGTTGACATTTGAGTTTGTGTGTCTTCTCCAAGTATTTGGGTGTGTATTTGTATTTATCTGATTTCAGTATTGTGCTTGTTCTGTCAGTGTATGTGTGCCTGATCAACTCCAAGGGCTTTTTGTTTTCTGTAAAACAGCATTTAGGATGGAGGACATCAAAAATAAAACCACTTAATAAAAGAAAACCCTCAAAGGTTTTGACTTTTTTTAACGGATACTTTAATGCTCATACATGTCTGACACTTATATTTTCACTCTTTCTGTATCTCCACTCTGTTTAGCTCGAGTGTGCTTAGTTCTTCACTGCGTTTCCTGTCGATCTTTTCAAGTTCACAGATTTTCTGTTAGAAAGTATCAGACAGTTAGCAGCAGGTCTCACTACATCCACCAGACAGTTAAGAACAAATCAGCTTTGACTTAAGACTAATCCTGGGTACATACTGCATGATTTTAGCCTCAGTTTTCACTTGCCAACAGCTTTGTGGAAATTGCAGACAACTGCTTGAAATATGAGGCAAATCAGTGCTCATTAATGTGAGTGACAATCATGTAGTGTGATTTTCGAAGACACGATCTGATCCGTTGTGTAGTGTGCACACAACAGCAACTAAACTGTGCGAGAAGATCAGTGATGTGACGGCTTTAATTGTGCAGTGTGTTCCCGGCATTAGAAATGGCTAATGACCACACAAAAATATTAAGATACAATAAAATGTGCTTAAAAAAACAGGATATTTAAGTGTGGTACCATAAAACATGAATAAATAACTTGATAGTTTTGGATTATATTTGTCAGCGTATGTGTTTGTCTCTTCACCTGGGAAATCTCTGTGTTGATGAAGTGTTGGTACTGGTGGCCTTTTCCCAATGACATCATGTCCTCTAAAAAGTGCCTCCTCTCCTCAATCTCATCCAGAACTGTTAGTAAGAAATTACATAATTATAGTTTCCATGTTACTGTGAGGTGCTGATACTAAGCTCTCATTAAAGTGTCTTTGTAAACATGACTCTCCCCGTACCCCTAATAAACTGAAAGCATATCAATCTGTGGCCAGAGGAAATAATAAAAAATAGTACATTACTTAAAAAACTACAGTGAGAAAAAAAATAATTTGATCCCCTGCTGATTTTGTATGTTTGCCCACTGACAAAAAAATTATCAGTCTGCTATTTGATACATCTATGCTAACACCATCACAGTCACTGAATTGTGACTGTAGCTTTCAGCCAGGGGAAGATGGCATCCAACTTTCCTTGAACGTTTCGACCCTAAAACACAACGTCCTCCAGTTGGTGGGTTGGCAGTGATGGCCAGTCACTGCCCATCTTCTCCTGGCTTCCAGCTCAACTCCTCCCGCCTACTCCAGAGCCAACAAGAGGCTCTTTTCACTGCCTCCCCCAACCTGCGAGCTGCGAACAACTTCCACACAGACTGCACTGGGAAACCCCTGCAGCCTCTTCACAACCGGTACCTTGATCAGAATGAACCTCTTCACCTCCTCAGACCATATGACCACATCTGGCCTCAGTGATGTCTGGACGACCTGGGGAAAATGTAATTTCTTACCCAGGTCCACCCTCATCTCCCAAGATTGTGCTGTCTGCAAGAGGCTTTACTTGATCTTTCTGGAGGAATGTGGCTTCTCCCCCACCCTAATCAACTGGATATATGAGGCTGGTCTCACATGGGTCTGGTACTTTTTCCGTCTCTCCTGCTCCAAGATGTCAGCCAGTACACTGAGGACCTTGTTGTGACGCCATCTATATCTCCCCTGGCTAAGTGCAGTCTTACACCCCGCTAGTAAGTGCGCCAATGTGCCTCTACCCCCACAAAAACTGCACAGTGAGTCCTCCCTCATTCCCCACCTGTGCAAGTTTGTTGCTGTTGGAAGAGTATTGCAAACTGATCGGAGTAAAGAGATGCGAAAGGGCTCTAGTCTCCAAATTTCAGGCCACAAGATTTTCCTCTCTGGCAGATCCCACTTTGTCCAAGCTCCTTGTGATCCAAGTTCCACAGCCTTTGACATTTGCCTTTCTTCTTCTAGATGTCGAACTTTAGCTTGGATCATGTCTCTTCTCTGCTTTGGATCTGCTTTCTCCCATTGCTGAAAGTGGTTGGTCCCGAGTCCTTGTCCTTGCACGGGCTCCCGATGAAGTCCTTCAACTTCAGCATGCTCTCGGCCTGTGCCACTGATGTGTCAGCTGACCACTTGCGTCCTGATCTTGTGATGATACCTGCATCTCTGACCTTTTTATTGCAGGAGTCTCTGTACATCATCACAGCCCTGCACTTTGCCACCTTAAACTCTTCGACCACGGATGACAGGGGTAGCTGTAACTGACCAGACCTAATGTATAGCCCTACTGACATGAAGCTGGACACCTGGGACCCAGAAATCGTGTTGATTGATAGGGGTTTAAATACTTATTTCACATATAAAAATGCAAATCAATTTATAACTTTTTTGAAATGTTATTTTTTTGTTGTTATTTTGTTATTCTAAAATCACAGACTGATCATTTCTTTGTCAGTGGGCAAACATACAAAATCAGCAAGGTCAATATCAAATATCAAATATTTTTTTATTTCAATATTCAATCACTATCATTAAAATACATTCAGGTCCCTCATATTTGATTAATTCAAAAGAACAACAACTTTTAGATAATGCATGTCACCCTCTTGGAATCGGTCTATCTGTTGCTCTCTTCTTTCTGTGGAATCTCTTTGGGAGTCAGTTGGCCCAATATCCTTTTGACCAGTAGAAAGAAGATTTTGTAGCTGCCTCTTCTCTTTCTCTAGATCCCCTAGAAAAAGAGATCAGAGATCAGCAGAGGTGTATAGAAAAGTCTTTCCTGTACACTTGCGTAAAATACCGTTTTAATTTGTTTTAGAAAATAACCCATAATTTTGCTAGATAAGACCATTTTTTCCTCGGCTGTGATCGTTTAGAGCCCTTTGAAGCTGCATTTTGGAAGTTCAAACTTGGGGGCACCATAGAAGTCCATTATATGGAGAGAAATCCTGAAATGTTTTACTCAAAAAACATAATTTCCTTACGACGAAAGAAAGACATGAACATCTTGGATGACAAGGGGGTGAGTACATTATCAGTAAATTTTTGTTCTGAAACTGAACTACACCTTTAAGGGTCACTTTTAAGCCTGTTGCAAACAAAAACAAAATTCCTAAACTAGGTTACATTCAAGTGCAGGCCTCCATATCACTTGTTGAGAAGAAAAAAATAGCACCCCACTTTGACACTACACATCTAAAAAAAAAAAAAAAAAGAAAAAAGGGGTTTGATCAAACGAGAACTTTTATAATGTCATGCTTTAGTACCTTAATCCTAATTAAAAAATAAAATTTTCCACTTTAGCAATATTCAACCTTTTTTTGCACTTACGTGTTGCGCTAGGCTTGAACTTTTCTCGTTTGTAATTATCTCCAGCACGACATCTTTCTGCACTGCGCTTCTGCTGGTGGCCAGTCAGTGCGGTCGCACTAGGGACTCTGGGCTCTGACTGCACACTGGGCTCAAGCGGGGTGAGATTAAATGTTAGTGGAAGAGCGCCGCCATCTGCTCAAACAGAAAACAGCGTAAATAGGCAGAAAACATTAAGTACATTTGTAAAACATGAAGTCCACTCGTAAGGACGGTTGTAGGATATTATAAAATTTGTCACCTGGGGCCAGTTGCATAAAATCTTAGACTGGTCTAATTTAAGACCAAAAAAGTTAGACTGATTACCCGATGGCTAACTTTTCCTTACAATCTATGTTGCCATGGAAACCAACTGTCAGCTGTGACAGATTTTTAAACAGCATAGACTTTTGTTTGTCTTGTGCTATGGCAAATTTTAATCTTTGGGTTTATGAACATGCAATAAGAAGAGAAAGGTTTTTCAAAGACCGTTTTTTTCGTTTGAATATTTCCTTCTTTGCTTCCTGGACCATGTTTTTAAACCGTTTCTGTACATCTTTGACGGTCCGCGGGACAGAAGGATTTATACCAGGGTTGGGGCCATTCATGAATTGAATTGAGAATGAATGGTAAATTCCAATTCACTTCAGGAAATGGAATTGGAATTGAATTGGAATGCCAGGAAACAGAATTGAATTCAAATAAATTCCACTAAATTCCACTTGAGTTGCTAAATAAAATAATTTGACTTGATTTGCTTAATAGTTTATAATACATTAAATATTGTAAATCACATAAACAACAAACATATAAAAGAAATACAAAGTACTGTATGTTTAGTATGTTAAGCGTGATCATTTCACATGCCAAATTTCAGGAAATGATGATAATTCGATGCAATAAAAAGTGAATGAAATACATGAATGAACATGACTCATTTTTTTGTGAGTTGAGACATATATTATGTGGTAATCATATATTGAGTATGTAGTACATCCACAAACTTATCACCACTGTCATTCAATTATTAATTCATAATGTACAGTTCTCATTTTTATTTACTTGCATTTGATCAACTCTATTTAATACATGGTATTTGTAAAGCATCATAAATAAAGTTCAAATTTATGTCTCTAAATATAATCACAAATAAATGCTCAGAAACAGCAATAAACGGAATTCAGTGGAATTTCCCTGAATTGAATTCCACTTCCTGTAATTCCAATTCAATTCCAACTCTGTTTCCTGTAATTGTTGTTGAATTCCAATTCCAATTCCATTTCCTTCTTTGAATTGGAATTGTTGAGTTCATTCCTGAATTGACCCCAACCCTGAATTTATACTATTAACTTTATCCGTTATTGTGGACCAAGCCTTGTGTTTTTATTGTTTGCATTGTAATCGCTAAATTTGTTCATTAAAATCGATTTTGCAGCATTGTATTCCTCCAATATGCAAATATTTTCAGCAAAGGAAAACTGCGACGAGCGCCCACTATCGGCCATTTTGTTTAAGCTGTTCAGCGTCTTACTTTTCCCACAATGCAGTGCAAATTAGACTATCTTACTAAAGACAACCATGTACTTATTTTATGCAACAGTCTTTCCCCACTGACTTTAGTTGGTCAGGATTATTCTTAGACACAGTCTTAAGATAATGGCTATGTTTATGCAACCGGCCCCTGAACTCACTTTTCAGCTGATTATTGATCTGCCTCTGCTGAAAGTCCGTTAGACGAGACTCCTGCATCATCACTGCAATGAAACAAAACAGAAAGAGCCATAGAAAAGATGAACTAAAAGAAGATATGCATAGTGTTGGCATGCAAACAAACACACTTTGTATTAATTGTCGTGTCTCTGTTTTGTAGTGATTGACTCTGGGCTCCTTATATTTTGATCCGCTGGCCATCATTCCTGCAAAACAAAAAACATTTAAGTAAGTTATTCTGTCTGACAAAGAGACATTTGTATTTTGGGCATCAGTAT
The DNA here is from genome assembly GCF_049309525.1 of Garra rufa. Lineage (NCBI taxonomy): Eukaryota > Metazoa > Chordata > Actinopteri > Cypriniformes > Cyprinidae > Garra > Garra rufa. Next base: position 16,025,385 of record NC_133372.1, read on the forward strand.
ACAAGCGGGTTACTTACGTTATCTCACATAAACTAGCAGTAAATACGCAGTAAACGCAAAAGAAGCAGAGCGGTTACTATGGTAACAGACGCAAAACATACAAAACCCAGCTAGCCCAGCAAAGCATAGACTAGTTTCACGGAAAAACCTGAAAAGACCATTTATGTTTTAGAGTGATTAGAGTTGCCTTCGAGATAAGAAATTTAAACCGATTTAGATCTGGTTCAGCAGTTTGGTAAGGCTCCATAAGCGTTCTCTGTCTACTCAGGTTTCGATCCTGTGCTGTTCCTCTTGAGTTTATGATTGGGGACGAGTGCACATTGAAGTGTGACGTTTCCAGCTAACATCCAATCACGTGAAACAATAAGAAAGCCGTCAAATCCTTACAAATGTTGTATTTTGAGCAAGAAATCTTAATTACGTGCTCTCTTATGTTATTTGCACTTAATCACACAAACGAAAAATGATTGAGCATGTAGATAACTTCTACATTTTGCAAGGCAAATATTACATTCCTAAACAGATATTTGCGAAATGCATAACAAATTGTAATTTATTTTTATTAGAAATTTTTAGAAATCTTTGAAAAAGTCTCTAATGCAATTAATATAACAAAATAAGGACATATTGTTAGATTTTATGAAGGATTTGCCACGCTAGTCCTTGATTGTGTCCTAAGGAAAAAGGAAGACAATCTGAACTTTATTGTTTAGTTGTTTATATATTTGTGTGTGTGTGTGTGTGTGTATATATATATATATATATATATATATATATATATATATATATATATATATATATATATATATTATTTTTTTTATTTTTATTTTTTTATCTTTTTTGTCTCTTCTCTATAATGTTGATTACGATTGGGTCTTCTTTCTTGTGTATGTGGACTTCGTAGTGTTCAATCATTTTTTTCAATAAAAAAAATAATAATAAGCAGAGGTGGACAGTACTGAAGTATTTTTACTTTACTCAAGTACATTGAAACAGTATCTGTACTTTATCAGTGTGTTTTTCTTTGGAAAACGTTTACTTCACTACATTCCAAAACATACCCCCGGTTTCACAGACAAGGCTTAAGCCTAGTCCTAGACTAAAATGTAAGTCTAAGCTGTTTCAGCTGAAACAAAATTGCACTGATTGATCTTAAAATATATCAGTGCCTTTGTTTTGTCTCAAGATGCACACCAGTAATGTTTTTTTTTTTCTAAGCATGTTTATAAAAATTACTTAAATGTCCTTATTGAACTATGGCCTAATCCTGGCTTAGTCTAAGCCCTGTCTGTGAAACCGGGCCATAATGTTGTAATTTTTACTGCACTACATTTCATAATTAAAAGTTGTTGTTTTTTTACCTTTAATACTTAAATACATAAAAAATTAGTAAATCTTTGAATAAATTTTACTTGAGTAAAAGTAAGAAAGTACTAGATTTCTAATGTAATTAGGTATTACATTATATTTAATATGAAATGTAGTGCAGTAAAAAGTACAATATTATGCTTAGGAATGTTGTAAAGTTTTCTAAAGAAAAACACTCTAATAAAGTACAGACACAATACTTTTAAAGCAGAGTAAAAATACTTAACTACTGTCCACCTCTGACAATAAGAAAGCCAGCATTATTCTAAGCCAAAATATTAAAATATTAAATTAAACATTAAGTTGTTTAATGTTAAGTTGTCAAAATGCTGCCAAACAACCACAGATGTCATCTGTTTGTGGCATGGGCTCTAGCTCTATCCTATAAAGCACACTTACACAAAAAGGAAAATTGTGTCATTATTTAGGATACCCACACTCATGTAATTTCAAACCTGTATAAATTAATCTTTTTCAACAGTATAATCGTGTAATACCACAGGCTGCAAAAAGTTTGCTGAGGACAAAAATTGCTGAGAAAAGGGGTAATGTATGTTTTCAGTCTCATCCCGCAAGGTGGTGACCACAGACACGTGCTTGTAAGGATGGGGAGCCATACTAGAGAAACAAGCAGTATGACACAGGTGGGTGACCAGTGCCAGGAACATACATTTTCTTAAACATTTAGCAGTGTTCCTAGTCCTGAAGCAGTTTCTTCCATCAATTCGAAAACAGCATGTCCTAGTGAGAACGGACAATACCGTGGTGGTATCATAAAAAAATAGCAGGCAGGATTGTGCTCTTTGTGTCTTCAGCTGGAGTACACAATTCTAACGTGGGAGGACATTCATCTGTGCTTGCTGAGGGCAATACATGTTCCATGGTTCTAAATGTGGGAGCAGCTGCAGTCGAGTGCTGTACTTTCCAATCTAGAGAAGAGAGTGCATCCTGGGGTTATTCAGATTATCTGGGCCCAGTTTGGCTGGGCTACCTTAGACCTATTACTATTGTGAGAAAACATGCACTGTTGACAGCTTGCCATCTCTGCCCCACCTCTATAGGACTATCCTCCCATCATATGGCTTGATGGGAGGACCATCATTCGAGCCATCTACTGGAAGTAGATTTGAGAATCTTATTGTAAAATGTTGCTCTCTTTCCTGCTCTAGCATCAGCCAAGATCATAAGAGAACTCTCATTCATTGTTAAGCCACTGATCTTACACAGAGCTCAGTGCAGATTGCTCAAAGGGCACACTGCGATTTAATGCAGTATTTACACCGAAAATCCCCAGACCCTGCTTATGTTACCCTTTCAACTGCTTTTTGCCCCTTACTTTTCTCATCAGGAAAATGTCAGAGACATGCCCTCTGCCCTGTACATGTTGCACATTTACTTGGACAGAACCTGAGTTTTCTAATGGTGTCAGCAGTTATTCTTTTGTGGAGCCAGCAAGAGGTCTGATACTATCTAAGCAGAGACTGTCACACTGGACTGTTGAATCTATCACATTAGCATACCACTTTGCAGAACAGGAAGCCCTGCACTTTTCTACTAGGGCCATAGTATCGTTGTGGGTGTGGTTTAAGGGGGTTTAGGAAATTTGTACAGCAGTTAGTTGGGAAAAAACAACATGGAGGCATACAGTGATAGCAGAACTAAAGGAGGTAGGTCTGACATGGGGTAAAGCAAAATATGCTGCATATGATCAAGCCACAGAAACAATCAGTCAATCAGAATCCAAACTCTTCACCATGGCCTAGACCAAAGAGCTGTCAAAGGATGTCAGGGACAAGGTTGTAGACCTACACAAGGCTGGAATGGGCTACAAGACCATCGCCAAGCAGCTTGGTGAGAAGGTAACAACAGCTGGTGCGATTATTCGTAAATGGAAGAAACTGTCAATCTCTCTCGGTCTGGGGCTCCACGCAAGATTTCACCTCGTGGAGTTTCAATGATCATGAGAACGGTGAACTACATGGCAAGATCTTCTCAATAATCTCAAGGCAGCTGGGACCATAGTCACCAAAAAAACAATTAGTAACACACTACGCCATAAAGGACTGAAATCCTGCCGCACCTCCAAGGTCCCCCTGCTCAAGAACACACATGTATAGGCCCGTCTGAAGTTTGCCAACGAACATCTGAATGATTCAGAAGAGAACTGGGTGAAAGTGTTGTAGTCAGCTGAGCTCAAAATTGAGCTTTTTTGTTTTTTTGGCATCAAATCAACTTGCCGTGTTTGGAGGAGAGAGCCCAAGAACACCATCCCCATCGTCACACATGGAGGTGGAAACATTATGCTATGGGGGTGTTTTTCTGCTAAGAGGACAGGACAACTACACAGCATCAAAGGGACAATGGACAGGGCCATGTACCGTCAGGGCCAGGGCATTGAAAATGGGTTGTGGATGGGTATGACCCAAAACACAGCCCAGGCAACAAAGGAGTGGCTCAAGAAGAAGCTCATAGTCCTTCAGTTACTGAAGTGGCCTAGCCAGTCTCCAGACCTTAATCCCATAGAAAATCTGTGGAGGGAGCTGAAGGTTTGAGTTGCCAAAAGTCAGCCTTGAAACCTTAATGATTTGGAGAGGATCTGCAAAGAGGAGTGGGAAAAAATCCCTCCTGAGATGTGTGCAAACCTGGTGGCTAACTACAAGAAATGTCCGACCTCTGTGATTGCCAACAAGGATTTTGCAAGTCATGTTTTGCAAAGGGGTCAAATACTTATTTCACTCATTAAAATGCAAATCAATGTATAACTTTTTTTAATGTGTTTTTCTGGATTTATTTGTTGTTATTCTGTCTCTCACTGTTCAAATAAACCTACCATTAAAATTATGATTGATCATTTCTTTCTCAGTGGGAAAACACATAAAATCAGCAGGGGATCAAATATTTTTTTTCTCACTGTATGGAGGCAGGAAGGCAAAACGGCATGTCTAAATTCAATGATAATATCACATCTGTGATCTTTCGCTGCCTATGATATCTCACTATCCTGTGCATTCAGTACCGGGAGGCAACTCTTCAGCTGCCCAAGCTTTTGGATGCAGCGTAAATATGAATGGGCTATAGGTCGGCCTTATAGTAAGTTGGCGGCATGGCCCTAAAATCAGCAGCTGCATCAAAATATAATTATAAATGCCTCGAAGAGCACTGTGGGAAAAACGCTGTTCCAAACAAAAGTGAGCAAATGAAACCCTTCTTAAGAGCCCTCTCACAAGGCCATAAATGGAATGGTCACTTCAAGAAAATAATTTAATCATTAATGAACACTTGACCCAGGTCGGCAAGTCCTCATGTTTTTTTTGTTTTTTTTTTAATGTATATTGCTATGCAGTAATTATTAAAAACTCTGATGCACCAATGACTTTTGGCAGGAAATATTAATTAAGGTATACTATATGCATGAGGGATAAAGCTATTTAAAATGAGACACAAAGGCAATATTAAAAAAAAACTTTATTTGCAACAAAAATATTAACATAAATAAGAAATTCCTGTCCTAAAAAGAGGTAATGGGGTAACTGAATTATGCTAGACTCATGATAACATTCTAGCAGTTCAAGATAATGAAAGAAAAAAATTGCCCCAAATTGTTGCCAAGTGTGTTCCAGACTGGCCACATAATACATTTCTCTCCTCTCTCAAGAGTTCCCACTTCAAGGGCTCTGAATTTAGGAGTAAGTAGGGTATAATTACAACTGACCCAGTCATGTCATGGTACTTTTGGACCATGGTTGGGATACACTTTAGTATACTCCTAAAAAGTTTAAATAATTATATAATAATATAACATTTAGAATTTACAGTCTTTATAGTAAATGTAAAAATAAACAAATACATAAATACATACATTGAGCTAATGCATGTACAAATCATTGTCCAATAACACTCCAGTTCATATCATTCTAAAAGTAATAAAGCCTATAAGGAAATCCACTAATAATGTGCGCATATTACCATGTTATAGTGGAACTGGAGGACAGGTAAAATGTTTTCACAATGTAATATTTCATATAACCACTAATTTCTTTACAATAAAATATATTTTATACTCATGATAGAAATATAAACTAGAACAACACCAATAGCAACATTTTAATTTGTAATAGAACTTTTATGAAATTGTCATGTAATGTTTCCCAGGAGGACATTTAATCAATCAAACTCTTAACTTTCACAAGGAACCATACATTTAGCTACTACTTATGTCTCATTTAATTTTCTTACCACAGCCACTAATGGAAAATTAGACCTCTGAAAATAATTAAATCTAGCAAGCCATTATTTATTTAAACAAGATAAAAGCACTGGTGCACAGATTGCTTTAATGGTTGTTACCCAACCATTTGCACTGATCTTTATTGGTCAGAGAGAGTAACTGACTCCAACATTTTTAACAAAGCAACAGAGATATATTCTATCTATATATATAAATATATATAGAAGGCACATTTTTGGCAAAATACACTTGCTGGATGAACAAATGCTTAAGTCCTGAAAGCAATAATTTTAGGAAAAAACACAAATAAACAGTGGTAAACCTTTAAAAGCTTTGACCTATGGTGCCAGTTTGGTTTAGGACAAAACTCATAGTCACAGTACAAAACACGTTTGTGTCTTTTCCTAATAAAAAGAGATTACACCACTGGCAGAACACAACAGCATTAAAATTCACCATACATAATATATTCATAAATATGCAATAATAGAGAAATAGATCCATACTAATGCCTGTTTGGTCCAAAGAACAGTAGTCAGCTAAAGTACAGTGTTAATTCAGATACATGCTAAGAAAAATACACACTACCCCAAGACATTCTACTGTCTCACTAAAGAGACCCCTGAGCAATGTTGTTACTGTTTGGCACATTTTTTCCTTTCTTTTTTGCTTACCATTTGAAGAAATATTAAAATGATGCGTTTAAGCTAAAATTATAATGGCATTGCCCAGCAGACATTGCCATGGCATTTAAAAGCTCAGTTTAAACATTTGTAAGTCTGGTAACACTGCAAGTTTAGTACTAAGCCTAACAAATATTAGATACTTCTTAACAGATCAGTGGGTCATGTACATTCAAATATGAATGTATATGAAAATATATTAAAATTTCATTTCTATTTTAATGTACATTAGCCTGTTCTGTTAACGTTACAGATCTATGATCTGGAATATATCAATTTTGTTTTTAATGAACAGTATTCTATATTCTGTATATCATAAAATCTTGATTTATCTATCTTTGCAGGTTTCTAGAGGTACCTGCTAAAAGGCAAAGATTGCAATGGTAGCTGTCTCTAAACTGAACAGTAAACCTGAACTGAAACTTCAAATTAATCAATAAAATTCTCATCAGTGCAGCGCAGTGAGGGCACAATAAGGGCATTAACTAAGTGCGATGGCTAGTCTGCAGAATGTTAAGGAACTTTAAAGCTATGAGCCTTATCTGTGCTATTAATAAAAAAGCAAGCACAATGCACAAAAGAAATCAATAACATTACAATATTACAAGAGCACCCTGAATCTGAACACCATAATCTAGAGCAGCTCAACAGCAGATGGACTTGAGTTCTAAAGTTGTTGAAAATTCCAGTTTTGATGAGTCTAGAGTGGCAGCTAAACAAGACCTTAGATATGTACATATCAATTTGAAGAACAGTAGTTTAACCACCCCAGGCAGGGGCATCTGTCCCAGAGATGAGAGAGGGAAAGAAAAATGCTGTGCAGTTCTTTGGGCAGACAATGGGACAGCAACTTTTCCAAGGAATTCAGTGAAGAAAATCCAAAGAACCCAAAGATTCATTTAGACAGCTTACTAATGACACGAATGAGAGCTGCATTTTCATCTTTCAGTCTCTGGTTGTCAGCACGCAAATCCACAAGCACCTACAGGGAGGGACAAAGAGTGAGATGAGCAGGCCCACATGGAACATGTACATGCATAGAATTTTTTGTTAAGACTTGGCATATCCAGATTTGCCATATGAACCATACACAGGGTTCTACACAGTTCCTACCTCTTGCATGTTATGCTAATTGTGCTTTCAGCTATTTAAAGACTGTAGAAAAATCACAGCTCTGGCTAACAATGTTTATATGTTTAAATCTATTCTAAACAGTTTTACATACTGTAAAGCAGTGTTAATTTTGACAGAAATTTTAATTTAGTTTTAGTCAGTCTTTTGACTAAAATTCCATTTAGTTTTAGTCATATTTTAGTCAATAAATTGTTTTTAGTTTTAGTCGACTAAATATCATAAGATTATTATGATATTTAGTAGTCATTATGTAGGTTTTATATCATGAGGTTTTATCATGATAGACACAGATTTAACTGCTGTGATATGCAACATGCTTTTATATTAAATTAAATGAAACCACTTCTCATAAAGAAACAAGAGCATATAGGCTAATTATGCATTCTTTATAACAAATTATTTACCACATTCTTCATTCTTTCAAGCAGAATTTTATTTATATAAATACATTTAGATTAATCTTTATTAAGGCTACTAAAGTGACGCAGTCAAGAGCAGTGAGTGATTTTCTGTCTTTCTTTTGTTGCTTGATTAACATCAATGCCAGAGACAATAGCAACTAAATTTTGCTGTTGTCCCTTTAAAACTGAACGCAAGGATGCAATGTACTGATACACATCTGATAGTCTCCCAATTGTTTACGTTCACCTAAGATGTAACCGATTGTGTCTATGTGAATACTCATCAACACGGATAATTCAACATAATTTTTTGTGTATTTCTCCATTCATGACTCGTGTGCTGTGACTGAATTAAGTCCCTTTTGCGTTGTCAAATTTATCCCTATGTCTGCTCTTCTCTTACTTCCAGATACTGAGTTTTTTAATGTTTTATGAGACGTGCAGCAGATGTATGCCAGCTTATGTTTACGATCTATCCCACAGGATAGATCAATAGGCTATCATACAGTTCATATGGACGCATCTAACCTCAGCGCAGATGATTCGTTCTGAATGAATCTCTTTCTAAATCGTCCCTCCCAAACATTTTTGTCGTTTTTATTTGTTGACAAAAATGTCAATAGATTTGTGTCATAGTTTTTGTCATTCAAAACGAGTTTTCGTTTCGTTATCGTCTCGTTTTTGTCTGTAAAAAAATCTCATTGACCAAAATTATTTATCAAAGAAATTAACACTGCTGTAAAGCTCAAGCTCTTACTTTGAGTTCATCTTCTAATTCAGATGCTCTCCGCTGAAGAAGTTTCTTTTCCTAGGTAAAGAAAAAAACAGAATTCAAAACAAAAACACTTTACAGGGTTCAATTTGTTACCATATGTGCATTAGGTGAAATAATACTGTTATAGCACTTATTAATCTACTACAAAGCTGTTGAATGCTTGATTCTGATTGGTTGACCAGCATTGTAAGTTACCACTAAAACAAAGACACCCAAACAGTGACACAGCGTGAAAATGTTTGAACTTACAAATCTCTCCAGCTCCAGCAGGGCTGGTCTGTCTGATCCATTCTCTTGATTCTGTACATACAAACAAACAGAGAAAAAAAACTTTAGTGGTTCAATATTTATTTCCTATCTAAGGTCTCAAGGCAAGAAAACAACACTTCTCACCTGTTTGAGTTTCTCCAGCTGAACTTTACTCTCATTTAACTGCAGTTGAGTTTCTTGAAGCTTCTCTTTTAAATCTCCATTCTCTTGCAACACCTGCAGATACAACTGAAAACACACAGGTAACATAACAAGAGTGTGAACCAGCTCTTATAATCACTCATTAGTTTTTGAATGTTTAGAGTTTCAAAATTCATTACCTTTCTATAGTCCAGAGAAGAGTGTCTGAAATCATCTAACTGAGCCTCACTACAAAAACAAACATAACTGTTACAAATAACATTACAAAAGCTCAATTTTACTCCCTGCTTATAAGCAGCTTATTTAAAACTGTGCACTAATTGATCCACCAATCCCATAGTTAGGGACTGGCAAACCCCGAATGAACCCACATCAACAGAAAGAGAATGAGCAGAACAAAAAACACAACACACTGTGCTACACATTCAGTACACACTAAATGAATATAGGATATGCCACACACACCTCATTCTGTTGTCTTGTTCAGCATCTTCATTTGCATCCATATCATCCGACTAAACAAAAGTAATATTAATTGTCAATATTTGTCCATGTCAATAAGTCAGCCATTTAAAATGTCTGAATTATGTAATTTCTTTACTACTAGTGGCACCAAACATACCGAGAAAATAATGTTCTCATTGTACAAAAAAAACAACAACCTAGTAACAAAACAAATACTGCAATAAGACTACAAAAACTGAATGACCACTAAATGCCATGTTTGACAAATCAGAATGAATAACAATATAATAAATGGCATTAATATAGTTGGTAATTCTGTTACCAAGATGTTTATAATTTGTCCACATATTGTAAGTGTCGGTTCATTCAATTTTTCATAACAATGTGCAAATCTATTACGCATATTCAATAGTCCACTACAAAAAAAAAAAAAAAAAAAATCACATTTATTTTTTATGATGCATCAACATCATAAGATTAAAGAATCAAAGTCAGAACAAATATTAAAACAGTTAAAAACTTTTTTTTAGCAATATTAACTGATGAAACCCAGAGAAAGATGATTTGAGGTTTGTCAAGGAAATACTCTAAACAAATCGTATACTAGTTCTGATATAACCATGTCATTTCAGTGTTGAAGTCTGTATTATAGACCCTTTGTCATGTACTGTTTGTGTTTGCATATGAATGTTGATAAATTCATTATCATAAAAATAGGGAACCACCACAAACTCCTCTTGTTCTGCTGCGGAAACCTGGTTGTGGGCAACATTCTCTTAAAATGAAGATTCAGGTGCACCCTTCCAAATCATCCTGACACCAAAGCAACAAAGCTACCGATAAAATTATTTTTGTTATCCTTCATAATATACTGGTGAGAAGCTGCCAAGAAGAATACATTTAGCAGTAGATTTATATTGAAAATGCTCAGTGTGAGTGAGAATGCACTGGGTTTTGAATGAATGCTTGCAGCTTACCTCTCCAGACAGCTGAACGATACCAGTTGAACGTCTCTCTTTCCTCCCTTTCCTGCGATCTCTCACTCCTAGTTTTGACAGTGCATCTCCAGAATCCTTCACTGGCTCGGTGTCTAGTGCAGAGAGAAAACTTTCAATATCTACACAGAATTCACACTGAATCAAAAAGATTAAAGAATCTTTGCTGAAAGAAATGTATCAAATTCAGGTGATTCAGACACACTTAATAGTAATGAGACTCACCTCTCTCAGCTTGTGTTATTGTGATATTGGGGCTCACAGACTGAACACTGAGGTGCTGAGGTTCACTGCTCTTAACAATACTCCGTTCTGCTTCCTTAAGATCCGTCAGTGTTACTCCCTGTTAATCAATATCACACAAGTTATGTACTATTAATAATTTTTAAAATAATAATTGAATAATATTTTTTAATAATAATAACAATTGTCTTCTCTTTTTTGGCACATTAACATGTAAGGGAGAAAATTAAGCCAAACTACTCAAAGTTTTATTCATTCAGTACAATATCAGGACAATTATATCACAGTGACATTTTTGACTTAATTCAGAAAACACCAATTTGAAAATCTTTTGCAGCACAATGCAAAAATAAAGAAAATGACAGACCCACGCTTTGTCCACATTAATACCTTTGCATTTTAGGTCAAACTGAGTGAGCGCGACCTGAACAAGTCAACGAATGATGAGATACTCCATAAATAAAATGATTCTACCAGAAGAACTGCATGAATACTTAATATGTCTGTTCTGTCTGTATCATCTTAGTGAGCTTTTATGCGGTTTTACACACGCACATTAAAGGTCCCATATTGTGCACATTTCTGGAGGTTTATTTTAGTTGTTGATGTCCTTAAGAATGTATATTTGCGGTATAAGTGCCGAAATCCATCTCAATAAACTTTTACAGCTCCTTTTTTAAGAACTCTGTCAAAAACAGGTCGATTTTGGCCCATCTAATTAATATTCATGAGCCTCTCTTCTGATTGGCCTGTTGTTTTCTGAGTGACGCACAGCCAAGCCAACCACAAGTAACTATGGTCATGTATGCTGTAGCCTAGCCCAGAGCCTAGCCTGCTGTGGCTTGATGATACTCAACAGGATATTTCAGAACGCTCATTAATGTTTTTTCTTTTTCAAACACCAAATGCAGTAAGCTAAGTAACTGTTGCTTTAGTAAAGCCCCTTTCACAATGCGCGCTGATTCCGGAAAATTACGGGAACGAGTGCTGTGTGAACAAAAGCCAGAACCAAATGCCATAAAGGCAGTGTTTTAACGTGATGATGCACGTTACCCTGCGACTCTTCACTATCAGCGCTGAAGCACAGATCGTTCGTCAGGTTAGTTTCAGTTTAGTGAAATGTACACGTCGCATTACATCTCACATCCACATGCCACATGTCTTTACAGGTTGTGTGTAAAGCACGCACAGATTCCGGAAAATCACTTTGTGAATGAACCAAATCAAACAATTCTGGAACAAATCATGGGACACATTATCCGTGTATTTTCCGGAATGGCTGTGTGAAAGAGGCTAAAGTCGACGTGCCACTGGTCTCTTATATTAATGTTATTCGGAAGCCTGTGCAATGACGTAGTTTCCTGACATCTATCGACTGAACAGCGTTTTCTCAACTTGTTTTCGTGTTGTTGCTCAACAATAGCATGGATGCAATGTTGTCGGGTTTGACAAAAGAAGTGTGGGTTGGTGCTAGAGGTGGTGACTGAAGGCGGTGACTGAGTAGATCGGACGTCACGTTTTTACGGAAGTCACAGCGGCTCGTGAAAAGGAACAGCTACTTTAAGCAGGCTCTGTGCAGTTTGCTGTGGATTAACTGTTTTGAAACTTATATGGTAGTTACATAGCCCCTAGACCTCAGTTATCATGAAGAAAGCCAGAAAATTTAGATTTTGACAATATGGGACCTTTAAGGCAAATGTAATATTTTCCGACTTTTCAGCGTGGATGCAGAACTTTTGGAAAACGTGGGTGGAAAGCTTTGGATGGAGAGAGTGTTGAAACAAAAATGCAATTTTTAAACGTATGCAGTAGCCCTAGTGTGTGTGATTAGGGTTGTGAGTACACACCTGGGTTGATCGTCGTGACTGCCGCATGAGACGCGAACGAGCCTTCCTCTGAAACTCTGACTCCTCATCTCTCACTGGTGCCTGGAACCTATAAAACACAATTTCATCATTATTCACCAACAAATCTAGTTTATAAAATGGATAGTTTTGGTCCTTAATTATGATTGGTTGAGCCATGTTCGAATCCATTGTAACTTATTTTCAAAAACATACAGTACACTAGTGACCTCATCACAGTAGTATTACAGCACTAAAGAATTTTCAAAATGTCAGATTTGGTTAATGGCTGAGCCAAACGTTTGCTAACCATTTATTAAAGAAATAAAATAAAAAGGAGAGGGTTTAGGCAATCCACTCAGCATTTTGACAAACAACGCCCCTTAGCTTTTCTAAATTTACTGTAAACAATGGCTTCTTGGTGCTAATTGCTTTAAACATTAAGATTTATTGACAAACTGTTTAGTAACTTACAAACTGACTTGGAGAAGATAGTGTACTCAAATTTAAGTAGTAAACACTTCTTTAATGTTAACTTAAAAACGTATAAACTACTTATAGTTTACTTATAAACTAAAACCATATCGTTGAGAAGAGGATATACAGTTGAGGACGAAAGTTTACATAAACCTTACAGAATATGCAAAATGTTATTTTACTAAAGCGTTTTTTGTGTATTTAAACCTTTTCCAACAATGACTGCATGATTTTGAGATCCACCTTTCACACTGAGGACAACTGAGGTAGTCAGATGCAACTATTACAGAGGTTCAAACACTCACTGATGCTTCAGAAGGAAACACAATGCATTTAGAGCTGAGGGGTGAAAACTTTTTGAATTTGAAGATCCAGGTAAATGTAACTTTTTTGTCTTCTGGGAAATATGTAAGTATCTTCTGAAAGGCAGTACTAAATGGAAAAAATATGATATTTAGGCAAAATAAGAAAAATCTTCATTCATTAGGCAAAAGTTTACACCCCTGGATCTTAATGCATAGATTTTCCTTCTAGAGCATAAGTTGCATATGAGTCCCTCAGTTGTGAAAAGACGGGTTTCAAAATCATACAGTCATTGTTGGAAAGGGATCAAATACACAAAAATGCTGAAAAAAAAAACAAACTAATAATTTGTGTGACCTGAATGAGTTTTCTGAAGAACAGCGGGCAGTTTAACTGTTCAGGATAGACAAGGGACTAATGAACAACTATCTTTAAAAAAAGCTGTGGATCATTTAGGCAACAACACAATATTAAGAATAAAGCATTTGAAACCTTAAACTTAAACTACTCTTGTGGAATATATGTAAACATCTTTTATTTGAAATTGCTTATTCAGGTCAGCACTAAATAAAGAAATAACATGCATTTTTTATGAACCCTCCTAGTTTGGTAAAAGAATTAACATTTTACAGATTGTGCAAGATGTATGTAAACTTTTAACCGCAACTGTAGCTTAAAGGCCAAGTAAATAGCAATAAAGATAAAATGTGCTTTCAGTATTCAACTGTAAACGGCTTAATTATTAAAGTTACTTATGTTTACACTGTTAAAGGAGAAGTCTGGTGTGATATTGACCTAAAGTGTAATGAATCATGATACCGAGTGTGAACTTACCTTTCATAGCTCATCTCGGCTTGTCCCCTGGATCCGAAATCTGGCGCTAGTTAGCCGATGCTAACAACAGGTTGTCGTTGAGAGTGCCTCGGGCATCGGACTAGCCAAGTAAATAAATCACTGTTTTACACCATTTACGAGGCACAAAGTAGATCCACACTTCATTGGTAGACTTCCAAGGGCCCTGACATTTAAAACGAGACATTGAGAACTTTGAAAAATCACTGGTAGTTTATTTACAAGAAGATTTATACAGACAGTACCTTTAGGAAATTTACCGTTCGCCGCCATCTTGAATTTAGTCACGATAAGTCGAGTGACGAGCAGGAAGGAAACTACAACCTGATAAGTCACGTGAATACTCGCATTACTTTTGGACTGGAGTTAGTGCAGACAGTTGGCAATTGCAAGGATGTCGGACGATGAAGCTACTGAGTTTTATGAAGTAGTAGTTTAGTTTCCTTCCTGCTCGTCACTCGACTTATCGTGACTAAATTCAAGATGGCGGCTAACGGTAAATTTCCTAAAGGTACTGTCTGTATAAATCTTCTTGTAAATAAACTACCAGTGCTTTTTCAAAGTTCTCAATGTCTCGTTTTAAATGTCAGGGCCCTTGGAAGTCTACCAATGAAGTGTGGAGCTACTTTGTGCCTCGTAAATGGTGTAAAACAGTGATTTATTTACATGGCTAGTCCGATGCCCGTTGTCAACGACAACCTGTTGTTAGCATCGGCTAACTAGCGCCAGATTTCGGAGTGCAGGAGACAAGCCGAGATGAGCTATAAAAGGTAAGTTCACACTCGGTATCATGATTCATTACACTTTAGGTCAATATCACACCGGACTACTCCTTTAAATTAATTTTTATTTTAGTATTAACATGTCTTGACTTTACTACGGGGATGTTATGATATCACTAATACTTCCTAATCCTGAAGACTTTGCACTTTAAATATAAGATACGTACAGCAGTAACACAAAATCAAGAAAATAAAAAGAACTGTAGTTGTAAAGCATTTAATTCTTTAAATCAAATTATCTTACTTCTTTCCATCACCAGACGCGTTACTGGGGCTCTCAGCAGGTGACTCTCGCCTCTGAGGGGTGGGCTGTACAACTGCTGTGCGACTCGCTTTGTCCTGATCATTCACCTTGACTTCTTTATCCTCAATGGTCTGAAGAACACAAATAAAGTGATTAAACTTTAAACAAGCACAAGCAGAGATATTGTGACAAGGAGAGCTGAGACATAGGATAATGTGTCTGACCCCAGAAGAGGGAGCAATGCTCTCTGGACTTGATACTGTTGAACTTTCTAGAACAGAGAACAAAACAAACATCATCAAACAGACTGTACTCTTGTACAGGTTTGTTTCACGTATGCAAATATTTTGAATACTGCTGTATGAGAGAGAGACAGATAGAGAGACAGAAAGAGAAAGACAAACCTGGGCTGCTTTCTTTCTCATTGTTGAGTCCCAGACCTCCTGAGATCCCTCGTTCTTTAGACTGGTCCTGTACATTTATTTTGTCCCTGCTGCTCATTCGGCACACAGAGCTCCTAAGAGAAAGAGAGACATGAGTGAATATGTTCATGTGTCCAAAGACTAAAAAACTAATCATCTTTCTCACCTGCGTTTCTTGTTTGCAGCATTGGCATTTGAGATCTGTGAATTTTGTTGCTCAATAAGTGCTTGTTCAGTCCTCCACTAAAATAAACAGATGCAAAAATTAATATAACCTTCACACTTAATTTATAATGGATCTAAATAAACCAGATTTAATGAATGTTCTGGGACATTATGAACATTACATTAATGATGAACCATTAGATAAATATCTAAGAATTATAAATTTGTTGTTCACAGAGCTTATTTCCGGGAATGATCTAAAAACCAATGGAAAAAAACAAATTTGTTTTTTGTCAAGAGAACCAGCGTGATTGTAACTTCCGGGTTGGCCTACAAAAATACATTGTTTTTGCAACACTATATTCAAAATACTTTACCTGTCCTAGTAAATGATGCAAATAAAAATGACACGTTAAAAAAAACAAGAGTATTTCATGACGGCCTGGGAGAGCAGTGTGAGTAAAGATCGACAGATGAGTAGTTCAGTAAAATAATTTGTGGATATTGTTCAGTCGAACAGATTTCAAGAGTGCAAGTGTCTGTTTTCTTTTATATTGCAAAAGCAAGGAAAAAAGAAACAAGAGCACTTGGTAAGGCAAAAAGCTCACTTTTGTGATTGAAGTCACAAAAACAAATCGTGTCCGTCTCTTTCAGGGAATAATAGTGCAATTACAAAAAAATCACCATAATGAAAGTACCATAAAAGAAATAAGTGACAACCTTTTCAAAATGCCCACATTAAACCTGCAGGCCATTAGTTAAATAGGCTTGCTACATTACATACAGTAAGCTGAAAATGAATTTCTTCATTTTGTGCCTATAATGACAGATTTATTAGACAAAGGTGTATTTGTGTGTGTTCTCACATTAGCCTGTCTTTGAGACAACTCTTCCAGTAAAGACACAACACTCTCATCTGCCACATCAAATGGAGTCTGACCCTGAAAAACAAAACAACATTTCAGTTTTTACAATTTCCCAAACATGCATGCAAACACCCACCCACCCACACACACATTGTGAAACAGAACTCTGGCTAACTGCTGTGCTGCTGCTAGCTGCAGAACTGTGGTGCATTTTGACACAGAACAGAAGCTCCACACTTCCTCTTCCTTTAAGAGTGCATGACTCCTACTGTGCACTTACTTCTCCTACATATCAGGCCTTAACGTTTGCTTTTATTTTTTCCATTTAGAACTAGTATATAAGTATATAAGTATAAATAGTTTAAATATAAAATATTTTGAAGAATGTTGATAACCAAACATTTACATTACATTTAAATTTAGTCATTTAGCAAGTTGCTTTTATTCAAAGGTATTAACGTTTTTGGCCACCAAAGACTTCTATCATATGGATTCAAGAAAAAAAAAAAATATCACACTGAGACATTCACAAAAATATCTTATGTTTCACAGAAAAAAAGCCATACTGGTTTGGAATTTTCTTTTTTTGGGTAAACTATCCCTTTATGGCCAGTGACCACCTGCCTTGGGAAAACAGCTTTGATCCTCATAGGTAACAATTACTAGCCAACAGAATTTGCTTCTAAACATTTAGCACATTTTTTTCTCTTTTTCACTCACCCCGTTACTATGGGCCTCCATGTCACACAGTTGCTCAGCAAGCAGACGGCAGGCTTCATTCTGAGCCCAATGAGCAGCAGCATGGAGAGGAGTCCACCCATCATAGTCCTTAGCACTCACATCCAGACCACACTGGCACAACAATCTGAGAGAGAATTAAAGAAAATGTATGAAGTCATCCATACAAGTGTTCAATGCAATGTGACAACACAAGCTCTGTTTGAAAATCTAGTGAGCTTTTTAAAGGGTCATGAAACACTGAATTATTTTTTTTTTTGACATGTTAACATATTTGGATGAACTATAGTTTCCTTATGAATGACTTTTTCTAAATAACATAATTAAGAAAGTAAAATTAGTAAATAAAACTAATAATCCCAGAACCCCCCTCAAATTTCTGAGCCAAGTGGTTTTTGCAGACAACTTCCAAATTAATAAACAAAAAATAGGTACCTTTGATAATTACATTTATAAAAGGTAAAATATTATTAGTGCAGCAAACTCGTTGTTTTGAATCCATAAAATTTGTGTTTTTTGGGGGAGTGGTGAGGGAGCCAGTCCAATTTTTTTTTTTTTTTTTTTTTTTTTTTTTTTTTTTACAAATGACCAATGAAGACATTTAATGACATATGTGACCCTGGGTATATTTGTAGCAATAGCACAAATAGATTGTATGGGTCAAAATGATAGATTTTTCCTTTATGCCAAAAATCTTCAGGATATTAAGTGAAGATAATGTTCATGATAATATTTTGTAAATTTCCTACTGTAAATATATCAAAACTTAGTTGTTGATTTGTAATATGCATTGCTAAAAACGTCATCTGGACAACTTTAAAGGCAATTTTCTCTTAAATTGAGATATTTTTGCAGCCTTTGATTCCAGATATTCAAATAGTTGAATCTTGGCTAAATATTGTCCTATCAAACCTAACAAAACATACATCAAATAAAAGCTTATTTATTCAGCTTTCAGATGTTCAGCTGATGTTTATTCAGCAACAAAAAATGTAACCCTTATGACTGGTTTTGTGGTTCAGGTTCACATATTTATTATAAGTCCACCTAAATGTGGTATGTGAAAATGCCCTTTTCCCAGATAATTGCATGCTCATGCACTCGCACACAGGGAACCTGCATCTAACACCCACAGCATGTGTTTCTAGCAGACTACAGAAAACAGCGTCTGACATACAGAATGTGCTTCCATTACAAAGCTGTATTCAGGTAATAAATAAATAAAACTAAATTATAATTCAAATTAAAATAATTAAATGTCAGGATTCTGAAATGTTCAGGAGCTAAATGTTCTTTGAAACACCACTCATTTTAACCAATGAATTACACTACTACTCAAGTTGTCTAAGGACTAAAGGTTTTTAACTTGGGTTTCTACCTAATAAAATATTTTAGAGATTGGCATAATTAGTAAAATGTACATATATTATACCCCCTTTGGGGTGAAAGCAAAAGCATGCTTTTTTGAGTGAAAAGTTACTTCCTAAGCTCTTATGTCCCATGACTGGTATCAACTCTTTTGTCTTTGTCTCCACTCACATTTTCAAGTCAAACATCGAAACATGGCAACATTCCATCAAAATAAGAATTGCCAAAAATCTCCCCATGCTCTTTCCTCACCACTTCCCATCCTCTACCCTGTCACATTTCTGGAGTTTCAATGCCCCTTTTCTTTGAGATTCTTTAAAAAGCAGCTTCCTATGGGGGACAGTCAGGCTGCACATTCACCAACACTCACAACGACTACAGCGAACTCTAAACACTGACCAATTATTTGTTTTTCCCTTCTGTCAAGTATTGATATATTACACACTGTAGAGGAAGCTGATGTGACTTCTGCTCTAAACAGCCTAATGTGATGGAAACACTGCTGAACAACGGCATAGGCCTCCACTCCTTTTCCACTTTGCACAGAGACAGGAAGTAAACAATGGCTGTTCTGTGATCAGAGAACTGCCCAATGGCGTAGCGGAATATTCTGCACGAGCATGGGGTGTTAACCTGTTCGGATAATGGTGGAATGGTCTCTAGGGTTTTAATCACTGAGATACTAACATTCTTGAGTAAAACACAGCTGAGAATATAACTATTAAAAAAATAGTTTTGCTTCACACAATGTTTTCATACGAGTAAAAATTTTGCAATGCCATGAGGAAACTCATGAGGAAACAATTCTCTTTTTGCGTTCACACTTACTTAATGGCCTCCAAATAACCTTTAGCTGCTGCTACATGTAAGGGTGTAGCACCAGTCCGGGGGTGGCAAAGATTAGTGGGCAGCCCATTTGTAAGCCAGTGACGGGCATCCCGCATGATCCACTCCTCTTCTGCCCGCTTAGCTGATTCCACATCTGTCCCTGATGATGGACTAATTATAAGTTTCATTTTTGCATTAAACAATAAAATAGGCAAGATTCTATGAGGACAATTATTAACTACTAGCTGACCGGATAAGGGAATTTAATGGAAATTTACTGATCTGTGTATTTCTAAAAAAATAATTTGGAAATACTTTGTGAATGATAATAAATGGAAATTAAAGTGTGTGAGAAGGTTCATAAGTACGGTAAAAAGTTAAACAATACATTGTGTAAAAATATTTTGCTTACTTTGTGTGACTTAAAAGGTAAAACTGATTCAAGTTCACACACTAAAGTATGGAACCCTGTTTTTAAAAAAGGTAATTGCAACTTTTTATTGTAATTGCGAGTTTACATCTCATATAAATGTGATATAAACTTGTAATTGCGAGATATAAAGTCAGCACTGATCTCACAATTCTAACTTTTTTCTTAGAATTGCATGATATAAATTCACAATTGCAAGTTATAAAGTCAGAATTGCGAGACAAACAATTCTGAAAAATAAACTTGCAATTCTGAGAACATATTAGTCTTTTCCCCACCTCAATCCTGGACTTTATAACTCGCAATTGCGAGTTTATATCTCACAATTCTGAGAAAAAAAAAAAAAAAAAAGTCAGAATTGCATGAAAAAAGTCATGAATTGCAATTCTGAAAAATGAACTTGCAATTCTGAGAAATAAAGTTGCAATCCTGAGAACATATCAATCTTTTTTCCCCCCTAAAAACTGGACTTTATAACTCACTTTTATAACTCACACTTCTAAGTACATAAAGTCAGAATTGTGTGAAAAAAGTTATCAATTGTGAGATATAAACATGCATTTGCAAGAAAAATTGTCAGAATTGCGAGTTTATATCATGCAATTCTGAGAAAAAAAGTCAGAATTGTGAGAAAAAAGTCGCAATTACCTTTTTTATTTTTTATTCAGTGGCGGAAATAGGCTTTCATATTAAAGGGAGGACAATATACCCAAAAATGTAAATTATGTCAAAAATTACTTACCCTTATGTTGTTCTAAATCTGTATTTGTTATAAAACATTTTGAATAATATTGGTAACCAAACAGCTTTGGTAATCATTGACCTCCAATGTATGTACAGAAGGGCATACCATTTTTAAAAGGGCATAAGAGTGAACATATCAAGACAAGAGTTTTTGGGCAAACTATCTGATGACTTTTTGACTCTATGAGGTCAAAAACTTGCAAATTGTTAAATAACATCAGTATGCAGACATTTGTGACCCTGGACCACAAAACCAGTCTTAAGTCGCTGGGGTATATTTGTAGCAATAGCCAAAAATACATTGTATGGGTCAAAATTATTGCTTTTTCTTTTATGTCAAAAATCATTAGGAAATTAAGTAAAGATCATGTTACATTAAGATTTTTTGTAAAATTCCTACTGTAAACCTAACAAAATGTAATTTTTGATTAGTTATATGCATTGTTAAGAACTTAATTTGGACAACTTTAAAGGTGATTTTCTCAGTATTTTGATTTTTTTGCACCCTTATATTCCAGATTTTCAAATAGATGTATCTCGGCCAAATATTGTCCTATCCTAACAAACTATGCATCAATAGAAAGCTTATTTATTGAGCTTTCATATGATGTATATATCTCAGTTTTGTAAAATTTAACCTTATGACTGGTTTTGTGGTCCAGGGTCACATTTGTGCTTTTATTTTACATTTACTACATTCTGTAATGCACATGTACTCTAACTTGGGTTGGGTGATTTTTATGGCATATAATATGGCGGGCTATTAATTTCTGATACCTCTAAATTTAACTGAGTTCCATATAAGTGTATTTATGATGTGACATTTCAAATGTTCTGTTAACTAACCCAGTGTCAATGTGTGTTCTTGCAGCAGTGTCTCTGTGGCCTCATCCTCTGCAATGTCCATTGGCACATCACCATCACAGTTCACCGAGCAGAGAGAGGCTCCATGCCTGAGCAGAAACCTAAAAGTGACAGTACCAGTAAATAAGCAAAAGTATAATACATGCTAACTGGGTTCATATCTTTCACAGCAGTGCAAGTATTTCGAGCACTAATTGAGGCAGAAATATTTTTAAACGTTGTAACCCCCTTAAATCACCCAAATCTGTGCAAACTTACAAAAGCAACTTATCAACTCGTCTTTCAGAGTCATTTCAACCTTTAAAATGCTTAATTGCTCAAGTACTCTTAAACAGTAGTATAATACAAAAAAGCAGTGCTTAAAGCAGGCGTAGTAACTTTTGACACAAAACATCTGTTCACCATATCACTGCACACCAGAGAATATTGTTATTTTCACTGTACAGTATTGGTCTGTCATGTCAGTAATAACACATCTAGAAGAAGGATATCATTTAATGAATTTGCTTTGTCTTTAACATATAGAGGACTGGAAAAATAATGAGATAATATCTGTGATTAGCATAAACTGGTTTAATTCATGAAAAATTATTAATACATTTAATGCAGCAACTTCTTGTGGATAGTGAGTGGTGTTTTGTCATACTATTTGCATGCATTTCTCCACCGGACCCACAGAACTATTACTGGCTGCACTCACCCCCGCAACTTCCTCGGAGGAGGAAAAACCATGTGTAGAAAACCCACTCATCGCAGTTCCTGTCTAGCTACCTGGTTGATCCTGCCAGTAATACTGTATGTGTATATCTCAGAGATAAAGCCACGTAAATATTCCAAAACTGGCTGAATAAATTGTATTGTTTACTAATATTACATTAATTTGGGGATTAAATGTGCTAATTTATTTACAACAACAAATTTTAATATTAGGCACAATACTATGCAATTAAATATCACGCAATTAAAAAGTTACATTTAGCTGATTCATAGCCATAGTAATAACAGCCTACTAAAATTAATAACGGCCTTGAGGCTGTGCTGTATTGTGATTTAATCTCAGAACATATTTCAGTCACATTTACCTAGTCAGCAATTTCAAAGCCAGCTAAACAATAATCATATTAGACAACTTTGACACAGACTCATTCATTTAAACATATTCATTAAATTCAATCATAACGTACTCTGTTATCTCCAGGTTTCCACATGATGCAGCCACATGAAGAGGAGTCCAACCTTCACTGTCCACATGGTTAACATTGGCACCCTGAGATAGAAGAAATTCCACCATCTCCATACTGCCATCGATACAGGCCTGGGAAAGAACACAATCAGATTTTTACAGAAATGCACCAAAATTGAACAAAAATACTACAGTTACTTATATATTATGGCTGATAACTAATAAATGGGCAATATTCTATTCTAATTTGTCTAAATAAATAAAAAAGAAAACTACATTTTAATCGCTACAAGGAAATTTAAGCATTATAATATGGGTCAGTGACTTTTATACTATTTTCAACAAAAGTTCATATTCATATTTTTATGTGTGTGTGTGTGTGTGTGTTGTCACGATACTAAAATTTTGATTCAGATACGATACCTGGATATAAAAAAATATCTCAATACTACTACTGCACCAATACTACAACAAAAACATAGAACGCCAGGTAAAGTAAATGATTAATAGATTATCCATATGGAGGTTATAGTTATTTAATCTATTAAAAAAAGCATTTCATCCCCCTTTAAAAAATATTAAAATCACACGCCAGTGCCACTACAAAGGATCATGGTGAGCAACTACCGAGCCTACAGGTATGTAGAGATCTTTGCAACTTTAATAAGAGCTAAAAGGATAAAGCCACATCTTATTTCATGACATAGTAATTTTATTTCACAATAACAATTTATATCATGATAGTCAATTTTTGTAATTTTATCTTTGTTATTAATAAGAAGAACATAGATGCAAGTAACAAACTAAGACAAATACAATAAAACAAAGACACAAATAAGGGCCCTAAGAAATTTGTTTTATTCCCAATTCAGTTTCACTTTTTTTTCCAAATTTCCAAAACTTTTTCTGGATTCCGTTTTTTCCGTTTTGAATTTTCCAGACTCTATTTTAATGGTTACATTAAAAAAATATTAATCAAATTAATTGAAATCATAAAACGTACACACTTTAACAGCAATTTCTTAAAAGTTTAACAAAAATTTAAAAAAAAAATGCGTTTTATTATTTCTCTCAAATACAGTTTTATTTTGATCAAATTCTGTGAATGTTTTCTATAAATTTTCTGCATTCCATTCTAATGTTTCATTAAACTTTAATAAATAAGAGCATGTCTTATTAATTTATAAAGATTACTTAGATTTGATAAAGAATTATAATTTTTTATTGTATTGTTTTTTAGAAATACTGTGTATTTACAATTGTCTTGAAAATAAATTCTGGTAAATAATTTTTCTGGTAAATATTTCTTAAAGGAACACTCCACTTTTTTTGGAAATAAGCTAATTCTCCAACTCCCCCTGAGTTAATAAGTTGATTTTTACCGTTTTGAAATCCATTCAGCTGTTCTCCTGTTCTGGCGATATGACGTTTAGCATAGCTTAGCATAGATCATTGAATCCTATTAGACCAATAGCATTGCGTTCAAAAATGACCAACGAGTTTCGGTATTTGTCTTATTTAAAACTTGACTCTTCTGCAGTTATATCGTGTACTAAGACCGGCGGAAAATGTAAAGATGCGATTTTCTAGGCGATATAAGATTAGGAACTACACTCCCATTCCAGCGTAATAGTCAAGGAAGTTTGTTGCCGTAACATGGCCGAAGCAGACGCAGTAATATCACGCAGCACATCGCAGCACAATGTGACTTCCAACATTCCAATGTTCCTCGTTGGAAGTTACCTAGCTGGGAACTAATTTCAGGTGCTGCGTGATATTACTGTGCCTGCTTACTGCTGCCATATTCCGGCAGCAAACTTCCTTGACTATTACACCGGAATGGGAGTGTAGTTCCTAATCTTATCGGCCTAGAAAATCGCAGCTTTACATTTTCCGCCGGTCTTAGTACACGATATAACTACAGAAGAGTCAAGTTTTAAAGAAGGAAAAATACCGAAACTCACTGGTTATTTTTGAACACGATACTATTGGTCTAATAGGATTCAATGATCTATGCTAAGCTATGCTAAAAGTGATATCGCCAGAACAGGAGAACGGCTGAATGGATTTCAAAACGGTAAAACTCAACTTATTAACTCGGGGGGAGTTGGAGAATGAGCCTATTACCAAAAAAAGTGGAGTGTTCCTTTAAATATTGTTTTAATAATATTTTCATTAGTAGTAGTAGTACTATCATTACATTAAATAATATTTGTCAAGTTAAAACAAACTTTTATTATGACGGGTTGCTGCCTTGACGTTTCTGCTTGTATATGATATGAGAATGTCTTTTCTCAAAAGTAACGGTAAATTCTCATGAACTGACTCTCACAGCTGTTCTATACATTATGTTTATGTATTCATGCACTCATATATTGAGGCGGCAGAGGCTGAAAACACTGTGAGTGTTACGTGTGCTTCAGTATGTGTGTAGTAAACTGCGCGCCCATTCATTCATACAGAGACGTGCAGAATGTGCAGGATTCATATCTATATAGGCAAAATCTGTGTTCTAAAGTAAATTCTGTTTTTATGACTGGGTCCTGTGATTCCGTCCATGTTTTCTGCTTCGCTTTAATCATAGGACCTTAAATAAACAGTGTTAACACAGCTCTTATCAAAATGTATTCTTAAATTACCGTATATCGCGTAACACCAATATAAGTAAAATGTAGTAACATTTTCCATACACTCTGAAATGTTGTACTATATATTTACACATCATAATCATTATTTTACCTTGAAATGTTTAATTTCTTGCATTAATATATGAATAATTAAAAAAAAAATCATGAATATATTAATTCATTTTTGTGGGGTTGCACTGTATTTATTACAAGGCATTAACTAACCTTGCCTTGTCATAAAGATGTCAAAATTATCTGATATTTTAAAAGACTTACTGACCTTGACACACAAGCTTGCCAAAAACACACATTAGTACATTGCATTTGCCCTCATCTAATATGTTATAAACACTGAAAAAAGAAGACGTATGCTCATCAAGGCTGCATTTATCTGATCTGAAAAATATCTAAATACATATAGTGAAATATTTTACATTTTAATTTTTTGTCTATTGTGAAAGCTCCATTTTCAGTGGCCATATGTCACAATGATCAATAAGAAATAATTCTAATATGCTAATTTGGTACTCAAGAAGCACTTCTTTTTATTATTGATTGTTGAAAATGGTTGAGCTGCTTAAAAATTTTACTGGCCCCAAACCTTTGAACTGTAGTGTAATTGCTATGGGATCTGTTATGAGTTGTACCAAAACACACAGATTATGATCAAAATCGCAGCCTACCTCTTTAATGCTTAACAGGGTGTGATGAAATAAGAGAAGGGTAATTTTTTATCATATTTGTTAAGGCTAGATAACAATGCTTTTCGAATAGCCACTTCAGCTCGGATCACTGAAAACACACCTAAATACGAGGTGAAATCAGGACCTAAGTGAGTGTTAAAATAGGGGAAATGCGCATGCACATTTAAATATCCAATATTGCCAAATACTTATAAACTAAAATGCTCTAATAACAGCCAATTACTACTATAGTACCAATACACTGAGCATACTTTAACCCTGGAGAACCCAAGAACCCTTTTCTTCTTTGGAAAATTATGAAGTATACATTACATTACTGCTACAAGTTCACTGAACACCAAAATATCCACTTTTTCAATTTTAACCCTTTATTCCCTAATTTAGGATTAGGGCCAAATTTGACCCATTGGGCTTTAGGCGTAGCATATTAAAGAATCACAAAAACAAACAGTGTCAATGCAAACTATTTTAAATTTAGGAAAATAATTAGTCAACCACACAGCTACATTTAACAATGTTTTTTTTTTTTCTTGCTTTATTTGTTGCATGTTAGAACTGGATTTCTAAAGGATAAACACTTTGGCCATTGGAAAAAAGAAAAATCAGGCCAAAATCACAACTGAAAAAAACTTTGCTTATCCAAAAATCTGTTTTGCTAGAGAGAGGAACTCACACTAGACATTGTGGTAGTCTTTGAAACAATTAATTTTTTAGTTGATGCAGAGAGGAACTGCACATTTTTCACAGTGCATTTCAGTTTTGAGGTCCTTGCACACAGCACATCGGAGCGGCCATACTCCCTGAAATGATATACTACTTTATTAGTCTCTGGCCTTGTACTACTGAGGTACCTTATTAAAATATATTATACAAATGAAATTATTTCAAGGCTTTATCCAAATACAGGACTGTCACCATTTTTCATCAAAGTCACTTAAAGAACCAATGGGTCATTTTTGACCCGACATTTTTTTAACCCATACACCCAGAGGGTCATTTTTGGCCCATTGTTTTTTGAACTAGCTCAGAGTCCCTAATTTATCCAAAAAGAATATAAAACATACTTCTAGGCATTCTGCAAGCTAATATTAAATAGATTAACAAAAAATACACCATTTTACCAACCGCTGGTTTGCTGAGAAGACGATTTTGTTTGGGTAGGTTTCCAGCTCAACAAAACAGCATGTGGTCAGCCATCTTGTTACTACCACTCTGGCACTTGTGAGTTCAATATTCATCCACTAGGTGTCTCTATGCAGGGGCCAGAAGTGGCACTCTGGGCTTTTGAAGTTAAATTTGAAAAATTTGTTTTTGTTTGTTCATTTTGGGTAGCAGCAATTAACAGCGGCCAAATTTGACCCCGTGGGTTCTCCAGGGTTAAAAAAGGTTTTGTAATAAAATAGACTGTGAAGTTAAGTAAAGTTCCTGAAAACATTTGAGCAAATAGCACTTTATCAAGACAATAAATGGAGTTAAAACGCTGTAAGATTCTGACCTGGTGTAAAGCGGTTATACCATCTGCGTTGGCAGAGTTTACCATATCATCCTCTCCATTCTGCCCTCTTGCTTCTCTCAGCATCTCCTTCGCCTCCTCTGTGTCACCACTAGCACACACTGCTAGGAATTCTGCAGTCTTCTCAAATCTTACTCGCCACCTGAGAGAGGGACAGAAAGGCTGTCTGGAATTGTATTTTGACACCTCAAAAACTACACAGTAACACTGTTACATAATATATATGATACATCAAAAACTAGATATAATGAGTAAAGAGTAAAGGCTTTGGATGCACTAGCCTAGTAGTTAAAGATCTGGACTGACGTATACTGTAATAAAATCACATTCCTACTCAAATATTGAGTAATTGGGTTTCTACAGTCTCAAATGCAACCTTCAGATTTAGCAACCATCATCAGCTCTGGGAACAATATGTTCAATGTGTGTTGGTTCTTTAATCAATTAAGAATGAAAACTAATCAGTAAATGCATTCTAGCAGGATAGTAATCCAATGCAAGGCAGATGGTCCTTGACACCCAAAATAGCAAACTAAATCTGGAGATCTTCATTAAAGAGCTAAGCTGAGAAACACAGAAACTGATTTATTCGGACATGCTTGTTTACATCGAGAAACTATATTACTAATTAATGCTAAAACGTTCTCTTTGTATTGGTTGTCATGATTGTGGTCATGAATCTCCAAACCTGTTTTTTTTCTGCTGCTCATTGGTGTCTGTTCTGCCTCCATCAAGAGCTCCGGTTCTCGTCTCTCCTCTCCAGCGACTCCGAGGCACCGCCGGCTCTCTGTCCGTACTAGAGCCCGACCAACGCGTTAGCTGCTCCCGACGCTTCGCTATCGCCGCGTCCCCCATAATCCAGCACTAAAGACACATATTTTTAAGAGAAATCCCCATGATCACAGCTACAGGAACATATATCAGAGAGACACGCCCTCCATGCGTGCTGTTTACACTTCCTCATCACATTCACAGGAAGTTGCTAAAAACATCCAACCAGTCATTAACGTTAATTTCTGTCCCGCTAAAAAATACCCTCCGAACGGAGATTTCGATGACCAGTAAAGTTCAAGAACCAAACAAAGATTTTATGTAATTGCCATGACGTTTAAGGCTTCAGGTCAGAGATCAAAGCTGTACTTCCACCTCCAGACTGCAGAGGGCACAACAGAGCTCCTTACCAGCTTCCGGGGGCTGTATACACCCCAAGTGATGCATCAGTTCCTATGAGTCTTGATTTAAGTAGTTTAATTTGACTGTACCACCAAAATGTGATATTTTAGCGCTTTTTCAAACGTATTTTATATTTTAATGAATATGCTTCAGCTAAATGTGATCATGCTGGGGCAGAAAATGAGGTAAGTTGTGTAAGATGGCACATCAACTGTCAAAATATAACTAAATGGTAGAAAAAAATAGTCGGTTTGTCTATAAAGTTCCCTCTTTAATGCAGTATAACACCGAAATGTATTTTTTGTTTGTTAAACATTTTGTAAACTCTTCTAAAACGTGTATTAAATGAATAAAACTATTTTTTTTAAAAGTATGTGTGCAAATTACTAATACTATTTAGGGGAGAGCTGGGTGAGTTGAGTCATGAGGGGCAAGTTGAGCCACATAAGGTTAAACTGTGCCATTGATTATACTGAAGTAAAATTGGACATTTTCAAAGAAAGAGAAATTCATTAAAAATGACTTATTAAAATCTGTGAGCCTTGTGATGGACTGGCCATCCATGCAAGGAGGTGCTTGCCTGTGGCTCAAGATGCTGGGTTAGGCTTCAGCTCCATATGACCCTAATAATATTAAAGCGGTTTGGATAATAGAATAGATGGATGACTAATTCAAAACAAAATTCTAATTGGAAAAAAAAAAACGAATTGAAATTAACCAAACAGAGCCAGGCTAGTACTCAACATCCCTCGTATAAATGTTGCAGGGAAATTTAATTGCCAATCTTCTTCAAAAGGCCTATTTTAATTTTTCAGAACAACATCAAGTTCACAACAAAGAACAAAATAAAAAATGTTTGATCTAAAATTAATGAAATGTAATGTCAAATTACTGTAAAATAATACTTT
The DNA here is from genome assembly GCF_049309525.1 of Garra rufa. NCBI lineage: Eukaryota > Metazoa > Chordata > Actinopteri > Cypriniformes > Cyprinidae > Garra > Garra rufa. The sequence goes on from NC_133372.1 coordinate 16,055,123, forward strand.
ATAAGTAATCTTAAGAAGGACTATTACCTCACTTCTGCCATTTTAACAAACTTGTGTCACCCAACCGTTTAGAGCTAACATCATCCTAAGAGTATATCCTCATATTATAACTTCCTAAAGCACGCACACACACACACACATTTATTCATTTATTTTTTTACCTAGATGTAGCTATTCCATGGGTTCTCTCCATCACATAGTGGGTAAAATGGATAAGGGTGGCTCAACCCCACATGTTAAAATGGCCCCACTCTCCCCATATACATAATACATACCTTAAAGATGATCTATTTGGGGCAGCTTGACACTATATGTAACCAAACAGTTGATGAAATACTAAGGGACCATCAACTGTTTGATTACACAAATTCTTCATAATATATTCTTTTGTGTTCAGTAGGAGAAATAAATTCTTATAGGTTTGGAACAACCTTAGAATGATTAAATGATGACAATTTTCATTCTGGGGTGAATTATTTCTAGTTTAATGTGTTGAATGTGCATACATTTAAATAAAAAAATAGGTATACAGTTCAAATTACAAAATATATTCAAACAAAAGTTGCTTTATTTAATTAAACACAAATCAAGGAAATAGAAAGACAATTTCTAACTCAAATAGTGGAAAAAGACAACTCGTTTACCTTCCTTAAAGTCCCCATGAAATAAACTTTGAAGTTATTTGGGTGTTAGTATGAATATGTTATCATCACCAAATCCTATCGTATACCACTAGAACACTTCGAATATACAGGTCCTTTTCAAAAAATTAGCATATTGTGATAAAGTTCATTATTTTCTGTAATGTACTGATAAACATTAGACTTTCATATATTTTAGATTCATTACACACATTTGAAAGTAGTTCTAGCCTTTTATTGTTTTAATATTGATGATTTTGGCATACAGCTCATGAAAACCCAAAATTCCTATCTCAAAAAATTAGCATATTTCATCCGACCAATAAAAGAAAAGTGTTTTTAATACAAAAAAAGTCAACCTTCAAATAATTATGTTCAGTAATGCACTCAATACTTGGTCGGGAATCCTTTTGCAGAAATGACTGCTTCAATGCGGCGTGGCATGGAGGCAATCAGCCTGTGGCACTGCTGAGGTGTTATGGTGGCCCAGGATGCTTCGATAGCGGCCTTAAGCTCATCCAGAGTGTTGGGTCTTGCGTCTCTCAACTTTCTCTTCACAATATCCCACAGATTCTCTATGGGGTTCAGGTCAGGAGAGTTGGCAGGCCAATTGAGCACAGTAATACCATGGTCAGTAAACCATTTACCAGTGGTTTTGGCACTGTGAGCAGGTGCCAGGTCGTGCTGAAAAATGAAATCTTCATCTCCATAAAGCTTTTCAGCAGATGGAAGCATGAAGTGCTCCAAAATCTCCTGATAGCTAGCTGCATTGACCCTGCCCTTGATAAAACACAGTGGTCCAAAGTACTTTTTTCGGATGAAAGCAAATTTTGCATGTCATTCGGAAATCAAGGTGCCAGAGTCTGGAGGAAGACTGGGGAGAGGGAAATGCCAAAATGCCTGAAGTCCAGTGTCAAGTACCCACAGTCAGTGACGGTCTGGGGTGCCATGTCAGTTGCTGGTGTTGGTCCACTGTGTTTTATCAAGGGCAGGGTCAATGCAGCTAGCTATCAGGAGATTTTGGAGCACTTCATGCTTCCATCTGCTGAAAAGCTTTATGGAGATGAAGATTTCATTTTTCAGCACGACCTGGCATCTGCTCACAGTGCCAAAACCACTGGTAAATGGTTTACTGACCATGGTATTACTGTGCTCAATTGGCCTGCCAACTCTCCTGACCTGAACCCCATAGAGAATCTGTGGGATATTGTGAAGAGAAAGTTGAGAGACGCAAGACCCAACACTCTGGATGAGCTTAAGGCCGCTATCGAAGCATCCTGGGCCTCCATAACACCTCAGCAGTGCCACAGGCTGATTGCCTCCAAGCCACGCCGCATTGAAGCAGTCATTTCTGCAAAAGGATTCCCGACCAAGTATTGAGTGCATAACTGAACATAATTATTTGAAGGTTGACTTTTTTTGTATTAAAAACACTTTTCTTTTATTGGTCGGATGAAATATGCTAATTTTTTGAGATAGGAATTTTGGGTTTTCATGAGCTGTATGCCAAAATCATCAATATTAAAACAATAAAAGGCTAGAACTACTTTCAAATGTGTGTAATGAATCTAAAACATATGAAAGTCTAATGTTTATCAGTACATTACAGAAAATAATGAACTTTATCACAATATGCTAATTTTTTGAAAAGGACCTGTATATGTCGCATGGGACCATTCTGTGATATACATCCAAGCATGAGCAGGACATTGGAACAACACCAGAGTGCATAAATAATGACTAATTTTTTGTCCAAAACAATGACAGTACTGAAATTTAGAAGATACATGTCAAATTTACAGTCTCTTTCTGTAAAATGTACAGTCTATGGAGGAGATCACACATTGCAAACATTTAAATAGAATAGAAAAGATAAGACTGTTGTCATGCAAAAAAAAAAAATTAACTACACATCAGCATAACTAAAATCTTTCTGTAGTAACAGTTACATTACATCTAAAGGGGAAATATCTTAGACTTGATGACCATTTTTTAAAAATGGTCTGGAGACAGGTAGATTTGTTTTAATCTACAGCCTTGGAGATTGTATGAGATTGTCCTGTGCTATCTAAGTTCCTTTAATAACCACTCAATTATAGTAAACTGTCTTCCTGGCTTGAAGCAGTGATTTTGGTGCTCACTCTTATGATCTTGTGGAGAGTGCCTATGGTAATATTTTTCATTCCTCTAAACCAAGCAGATATGTTAAAGGAACTGACTGATGAACCTGGAGCTTGCAAAGTTTTTGAAGGAAGTAGAGACACTACCGGCATTTGAAGAATGTTCTCACTATTTGGTTTGAAAGTCAGTCTTTGATCGATGGTGGTTCCCATATATTTATATTCTTGCACCATTATTTCCTGACTGCTGACATCTAATGCCTTGATAGAGGGTAGATCTTTCCTTACGGAAATCAATGACCATCTCCTTTGTCTTTGAATCCAATTCAGACTGAAACTGTCTATCTGAGTTTGTATAATCAGTGATGACTGTTTATTCCGAGTATTTGATTTCTCACTCCTCTAGTCATAAGTGCTTTATGCTAGGTGAACAGCACAGGGAACACTAGTATAGATTCAGGCATTGGATTGCATTTTACACTTGCAATAAAACAAAAAAAATCTATCTTACCTTTCAGGTTTGTTGTGTTGCGAGGTCATAGTAAGTATCTTCGCCTCCTGCGATAATTTTAGACTTTAGCCTATCCCAGTACAATGTGCACTCCCCAAGTTATCCATTTTTTTATTTACACACTGGATGAAGTATATCTTTTTAATTTTTAATGTCAATCAATCTTATAAAAACAATAAGGATGTCTTGTCACTAGTTGTAAGTTATATACTAGCAATAGGTACTAGTTATATGCAAAAAGAGTTTACTGCATGGATAACACATAATTTTAGCTGTGCCCAAATAAAAGCATCACAATATTTTCTTTTCACAATATATTCCTTATGCATTGAAATATAATGTAAACTGTCTGGTTTGGAGAATACCTATCTGGATTATCAATACAACCAGAAAACACATTCTCCATGTAACACATTTTACATATAAGAAAGTCATTTTCATAGACTTGAGCTTCCTTGAAATCTTCCAGCTGCTCCTGAGTAGCGTTTACAAGCATTGCTATTTATTGCAGCGGTCAATAAGGTAAAAATAGCTCAATTTCCTTACCTTGCTAAGTTAAAGAATACCATCTTTCTTTACCATATTTCTTTGCCATTGAAATCTGCTAAACATATACAGTAGATAGACAGCTAGGTTTCAATAGCAAAGAAATATGGTAAAGAAATCTATGATAAAGACCATGGCAAAGACGTATGGTAGAGGGCAAACCGAAGAGGGAGGTATTCGTTCTGTCACATAACAACACCGTATATAGTAAAAGATATTACAAAACAAATATCATATTTACGTGTTTCAAATGGGAACATAGCGTAAGATCATCTTTCGTTGCATCATGGAGACAGAATTATGTTTCATGGATATTTTTGCTCTCCAGACTGCAGCGGTGTTTCTACCAATATCATTAATAATTCAAATAGTGTTTAGATTTAGCTTTTGTTTTTGACGGGGGTTATATTTCTCTCTTGTCTGCAGATCAGCTGGTCAAGGTCACAGCTATAGTAATACATTGATTTTTCAAGAATTATGAATAGCAATGCAGCTACTCCTGAAAATACATTTTAAGTAGCATGTCCACGTCATAAATTTAGACAATTATATTTATGCTTTGCTATCCATGTTTGAAATGTTTGAGTTAAACATTCATTTAATATTGCAGATGTACAATAAAAAATGATGCACTGCTGTGTAATAACAATTGAGAATGCATCCTGTTACAATGTTTTGAAGTTTCTCTATAGTGTTGGTAGTACTGCAGTGAAGTAAGAAGCAAATATATTTTTTAAATAGGCAAAATAGCCTATTTCCTTCAGTTATAGCAGAACCAGCAGCTAAAGCCATGACTATATTTTGATAGACACAAATTGCACAAACTGAAATTGCGAATTAAAAATACATCTAATGGAAACATAAATTTTGTAAAAAATCTCATATATCGCAAAAAAGTTTTTACGCCCACATAAAGTGGTTTTTTAGACAATTGGAAAAAGGAATGTTTCGCAAAACTGCAATGGAAATGTCTTTTTCATGTTTACAGGTCAGCTTGCATACGTAAAAGTCACATGATCATTTTGTCATTGTACTAGCCACCTTATTTTTTAATGCAGAAGTAAGCTGTTTTCTGGTAATGTGTTAGACTTCCGGTTCATAAGCTGCCGTAAGGAAATGAAAGGAAGAATAACAAAGTGCAGTAAACAGTAAAACTGTTTGCACTACAATTCATTGTGTTCATAATTAAGATAATACATTAAAATAATATGGAAAGACACCAGTTTGCAATATGAAGCAGCAAAACGAGCTGTTTTGTACAGCTAAAAAAAAACCTGGAAGCGGAGACTCGATTCAGTTTCAAAAGCTTCCTAGATCCGGCTTTGCATGTTGCTTATGTAAAGATAGATGCTTACTATTAAAATTAATGGCTAGTGCGGTGGCTGCGACTACCAACATTCATCGCCGATGTTTTAGTCAGATAACATTGGTTAATGGAACCATTTATAAAATATCACAAAAGATTTGCGCAAATCTGTAATAGAAACGCATCTAGTGGGAAACTGTCACTTAAACAACTTGTTAGTGTTAACATGTAGTGTTATAGTGATGGAGAGTAAGACCCCCCTAATTTTGCCCACTGTATGAATAACCAATGCCACTGAGCTCACAGATCTCTTGAAGTTTAAAGAGACAGGCCTAAAGCACAAAATATATTTTTTCTGTATGCATTCCGCAACGGTCGCACACTGTCTGCATGATGTAATTTTCATTATCAGGGGTCTACGGATGTCTACACACACCAGGTACAAGATATCTGCTAAAACACTAACTTTTCCCTTCTTAAACTTAAAATTTCTGAACTATCACCACTTCTGAACTATTGTGTGTTGGATAGAATGCCACAAACTTCAAGGCAAGTAGCAAAGCCAAAGGCTCCCTCTCAGTGAGTTAAGGTTTCAAGAACCTCCTTGAAAAATAGCAGCCGTCTCAACTGCCACTTGATATCTGGTACAGGAAACTGCACATTAGTCTGCATTTTGACAGCTACAGCATAAACTTTTTATAGGTAGCTGTGTTTCTTCTGAATTCACATTTCACAAGATTTAATGTAAATGAAAATCGTGTAAGTGGTAAAACACTGTACAGAACATTTTTAGATGTTCATCCCAATTGGAGGAATACACAATGATATTGTCAAAGTATAAAAAAGTAAAGTTAGGAACGCCTGCAAGAACCTTATTCCTCAAACACTAAAACATGATGTTTTGCCATTCGAAAGCCATCATATTGAATCAGGTTTTTCAGATGTAACGAAGGACTCTGGTCCTGGAGGGACAGTGTCTTGCAGACAACAGTATCAAACCCAATTTTAACCCACTCGTCTGTAATTTGTAACTAATTATGCACATTAGCTTGTTTGGGTGTGTTTGGTTAACATTAGAGTTAAAAATCAGTGAGACACTGGCCTGCCTGGACTGGACAAAAGCAGTGTAACAAAAGCAGAAATTGCAGTTGTATGAGAGGGTTAAAGTGCCTGCCAATATCCCTTAAGTCAAATTTCTAAATGAAAGTAGCAAATGCCATCATATCTACACAGTCCTCCATATGAGGAAAAGGAATCCGACTTTGTAACTGGATTGACTTTTCTATAGTAAGTGCAGAAATGAGCCATGTCATCAGTCTTCGGAACAATGAGAGCTCCTAAATGGAATTAACCCTATCCTGCATTACCTAATGCATGCTGCTAGATTAGTGGATAGATTCCTACACTGATATAAAATGGCACACAACAGCTGTTCAAGAATGCACATCAGAGAACACACTTAAAGGGATAGTTCACTCAGAAATAAAATTCTGTTATTAATTACTCACCCTCATGTTGTTCCAAACCCGTAAGACCTTTGTTCATCTTCGGAACACAAATTAAGATATTTTTGATGAAATCCGAGAGCTTTCTGACCTTCCATAGACAGCAAGGGTCCTACCACAGAAATGTAGGACGTCGTTAAAATAGTTAATGTGTTGGCGCCGATAGCCTTGTGGGCAGCGCGTCGACATACAGCACCGCTGCGCTCCGGGCGTCCCGTGTTCGAATCCCGACTCGAGGACCTTTCCCGATCCCGCCCCCCATCTTACTCCCACTTTGCTTCCTGTCATGTCTGATCTGTCCAATCATAATAAAGGCAAAAATGCCAAAATAATAATAAAAAATATTTATTGTGGCTCAACTGCAATTTTACGAAGCTACGAGAATAGTTTTTGTGCGCAAAAAAAAAAAAAAAGACATTATTTAACAATTCTTCTCTGCATCACCCTAGTGCCATTTTGGAAAGTATCACGATGCATTTGCGCACTTTCCTCTGCATGTAAACAACGCATGCTTGTGGTGCTGCTGATGTAGAACATGAGTGCTCTGCGTTTTGTTACGTTTAGAGAAAAGCGCGCGCATGCATTGTGATACTCTTAGAAAATTGTGCTAGTGACGCGGAGGAGAATTGTCGAATTAAGTCATTATTATATTTTTTTTTTTCTCGTACAAAAAGTATTCTCATAGCTTTATAAAACTATGGTTGAACCACTAATGTCACATGGACTATTTTGTTGATGTTCTTGCTACCTTTATGGACCTTGAACGTGGTAGAACCCTTTCTGTCTATCAGGGGTCAGGGAGCTCTCATTAAAAATATCTTAACTTTTGTTCTGAAGATGAACAAAGGTCTTATGGGTTTGGAACAGAATGAGGGTAAGTAATTAATGACAGAATTTTAATTTTTGGGTGAACTAACCCTTTAAATATACAAAACAGACAAAACAGTTACCATAACTGCTAGGGCAGGAAAGTACCTGGCATGGGCAAACTTAGTCCTGGAGGGCCGATGTCCTGCAGAGTTTAGCTCAAACCCTGATAAAACTCACCTATCTGCAGGCTTCTATAGTAATCTCTGTCTGTCTGCCAAGTCTTGTGATAAACTTTGTGTCCTGAGCTCACGCCATCTCTCTGCAGTTTGCTGGAAATCCATAATTCTTTAGTTTGCTCTGTCTTAGCAGATTTAATCTTGTCCAGTGAGGAAAGTGCAGCTTATAGTAGTATGTATGGAATTTGATTTGGTAATATTTAATTTGTCTCCAATGTTAGAGGAACAGTTGTCCAAAAAATATAATTACTGACTAAGAAGGCAAAGAAAAAAATGATCAGAAAAGAATCATACTGTAAAGTTGTGGAAGCAGGCATCAGTAAAAGCAGGTACCAATAGCAGTAGAGAAAGGGGTTCAAATGGTGATCCCATGATCATGTTTCGTTTAAAAGATCTGGAGCTAATGTAACAGAAATATGAGACAAGAAGCAGATTGAGATATTAAGATGAGCAGGCTAGATGTCATGGTACAGGTACTAAGTAACATGCCGGTTCCACTTCCTCTGTCTTGCCCTCCCTCTACCAGTATCCCTACCTTAGTGGAGGCAAAAAAAATTGGTATGTAAAATTGGTACTGCATTTTTGGGAGGGGAAAGTTGATGTATACTTAATTGCAATCAAGCGTATTGTAACTAAATTAAATAGGCCATAAGACATAAGGGTCCTTTTAGTTCAGTGCAATATTGCTGGCCATGCCAATGACAGCATTGTTGGATTACAATGCTGTCACATCTGCAGTGCTCCAGGTGTAAAAATTGGTGTCTGAAGCATATAGGCAGAAGCTTTAGAAGTTCATTAGGGAGAATTGTGCACTATTTGAAAAATGGTACTTTGTAAAAAAAAAAAAAAGCCATGACATTTGATGATCTACAGCAGGGGTGCCCAAACTTGGTCTTGTAGGGCCAGTGCCCTGGAAAGTTTAGTAGTTTACTTAGATGAACAAAAAGAAATTCAAAGTTCAAATTGATCTTGGCTCCCTTGTTAATGGCATGAGTATGATTTTAGGGAGTGTTTGAAAAAACTGATTTCTGCAATCAAACCATCTTGTAATGCCGTTTCCTGCAGCCTACCCAGTGAATGCTGTAACTTGTGCTCAAGCTCAGGAGTTCAACAATAGATTTTTAATTCCTTTTTTAACTCTTCAGCTCACGGACAGTAAAGTGAACTCAGCCATTTCCCTCAATTTCACATTTATTAGTATAGCACTTTTTATGATACATATCGTTTAAAGCAGCTTTACAGAAAATTAAGAATGTTCTTAAGATCTGTTTTCAGAGGTAACTGTCAAAGTCTATAAACGGATGTACCCGTAGTACAAGGTTATGAAATGCCATATGTGAATGCTTGACTAAAGAGATGTCTTTAATCTAAGTTTAAACTGGGTCCAAATAGCCCAATACAGCCAATTCTGGTTCTGAGTCTGTATTAAATTATGTCCAAAGAACTATCCACAGAACAAGGTAGTGATAAGGTAGGTAATCAGGAAGTATTCTGCGCTGTTCAGTAATGTACCATCTCAAACATTTATGAAAAGTCACCAAAAACAGGTCACCAATGATGAGAACAGGGCAAAGGGAAGCAGTCAATCTGTGGGCAGGGCTAAAGAGGCAATGATGTAGAGGTAGGCGTTCTGCAGAGGTGGTTTTTTGTCTATGTTGGTACCGCTGACTTTAAGTCATTTTGCACTCATCCAGTGCCTGTGGCTTTGGAGAGTACCTCAACAGTATGACTGTGGTGTATGTATCTGGTCTCTCTGGACTACAGAGTCCAGTCAACAGTTATGCAATGTTTGGTCAAGCACATATAAGGTATCACATTTAAGCTTGACCATAGAGTAGTGAAAGTGTAAAAGGAGATGTCTTTTATCTCCTTCAGAATATCATCTTTCAATTTGTTGTACAAGGCTGGGTTGTATATTTAAGAGATATACATTTCCTTTGGCAATTTGTACTACTTGTACTACTATTTGTAAATGCTGCTTCCTTATTGAACAGTCTCTCCCGTATCATTAGCATATGGCGTTTGGGAACTCCTGCTTACTCTGTTACTAAAGCCTGATTTGTTCACGTTTGCGTAGCTGCACAAACCAATGGCACTCTAGCCTGCCAGAAGCTGGAGATGCCAGACAGAAGCTAACTAATATAAGTTGGTTCAAAATGCCATTTTATCTGAATTTTTCTCCTTCACCGATGAGATTATCGCTTCATTGACTCGGTGATCAAAAAGCTGAAGAAGCTTGACTTGCTGCTCACTGCCATAAAGGAGATCCCCGGCAGAGGAAGAGGCGACCTCACTCTGCGGCCATCCGGCATCTTAAGAGCGAATTTCTGAGCAAATTCTGCTAATGTCGCACCGCAAGTGTGGCCCGTGCGTTACCTGTCTGCTCTCTCGTTTCCTTTCTTTCCCAAGAGAAAGAAACAGCGGGGCAGCGGGTTGCCTTCTAAAAACCATAGAACAAGGTTACTCGCTCCAGTTCACTCACAGGCAACCTCGCTGCTAAGGTGCCTCGTATTATTCACACTTCGATACAGGACAACAAAGCTTGTGTTTTTCATAGACATTTCTTGCAAACGGAGCCAAAGAAGTGGTCCCTCTGGCAAACAGCTTCTACAGCCGCTACTTCCTCGTTCCCAAAAAAGATGGCAGGTTCATACCTATTCTCGATCTCAGACATCTGAATCACTCGCTCATGCGACAGCCGTTCAACATGTTAACCTTGAAACTTTCGTTTCTGTCTGTGGATCTGAAAGATGTATACATTCATATCCAGATAGCCCCCCATCAAATACCATTCTTGAGATTTGCATTCGAGTGAGTGGCCTATTAATACACAGTCCTACCATTCGGACTGTCCCTGGCCCCACGCACTTTTAAGAAGTGCTTTTACGAAGTGCATCTTTTCCCTCAGAGATCGATGGGAAAGGGGCCAGTTTAATCTCGGTAAACCACCGCTGCATCAGAGCTGTGGCCCCTTGAAAAAACTTCCAGTCAGGCATCCTGTTGGGACTGACCTCCAGATGGAAGGTAGTCATTACTCATGCTTCCAACCAGGGTTGGGGTGACTTCCTGTTCAAACCTGGAGCAGCACTTGCACATCAACTGACTTGACATGGTGGCAGTTTTTAAGGCCCTAAAAACCGTCTTGCCAGCCATGGAAGGGCATTACATCCTGGGCCGCATGGACAACATGACGGTGGTAGCCTATTTCAATCGACAAGGTGATCTGAGGTCACAGTCCCTTTACAGCAGGGTTCTTCAAATCATGCCCTGGTGGGCCAATGCATTGCAGAATTTATCTGCAACTCTGATCAAACTCACCTACCTGTGATATCTAATGATCCTGAAGACATTGATTAGCATGCTCAAGTGTGTTTGATTAGGGTTAAAGCTAAACTCTGCAGGAAAGTGGGTCTCGAGTGACAGATTTGAGGATCCCTGCTTTACAGGATGGCTCAATGTCTCCTGTTATGAGCACGTAGCAAACTGCTCTCACTCAGAGCAGTTCATGTGCTGGGCAGATTGTACCAAGGGGCAGACATGCTGTCCAGAGACAATGTATCTCCAGGGGAATAGAGATTACGTCTACATACGGTTCAAATGATTTGGTCTGTCTTCGGGAGGGCAGAGGTGGACCACTTCCCCTCAGAAGACAACTTTCACTTCCGAGTTTATTTCTTGAGACAGTGAGATGCCATGGCCCACGATTGGCCCAGCACCCATTTGTACACCTTTTCTCCGATTGCCGTGCTCCCTCAGGTCATCAGATGGGTCAAGGAAGTCGGGTACTCAGTCTTCCTGGTGGCCCCACTCTGGAGGAACCAAGCATGGTCCCCAGAGTTGATTTAGCTGAGCAGCTCTTTGCAGAGCAGCTCTTTATTGGCTTCAGGGGCCACTCAAAAGGGCAGCCTGTCACGAAGCAGAGACTGTCTCACTGAATAGTACATGCTATAGCCTTGGCTGATGACTCGATAGGCTTGCAGTGCCCTATAGGAGTGAGGGCCCACTCCACTCGATTATGACCTCTTCCTGGGCGCAGTCTAGCTTGATTTTGCCTAATCCCGTTTGCAAGTGGAAAAAGGCCATGTTTTCTATTCCTAAGAATTATGGCTCGGTTCTCACTATGTGCTTATGCTTAAAGGGGCCCACAGTGAGTGCTCAGTGGCTGAGCTTGCAGAGTGGCTTCATTCTGCATCTGCTTATAGCAAGGTGCTATTGGACGCATTCCCCAAGCATCATATGCTGATGCAATGGGAGAGACCGTTCAGTAGGGAATGCTCTGGTTACTTGCAAAACCTCGGTTCCCTGAGATAAGGGAAAGAGCGTTGCGTAAGTTGCCGTGCTTCAGTCAAAATATTCTGATAAAATGGCGCTCTGAGCTGACTTGTATAGCAGTCGGCTCCTCTCCTTCTGGCGGGCTAGTGCGCCATTGGTTTGTGCTATACAAACGTGAACAAATCAGGCTTCAGTAACAGAGTAAACAGGCATTTCCCCAAGCGTTGTAACGTTATGCTGACGTAACGCTCGTTTCTTTGGAACCGGAGCATTTTTTGACAGTTTTGAATGGCAGGATTGGACTATGCTATCTGTGAAGATGTGCCACTTCATGTTGTTGCGTTTATACATATTTGTGCAGTTAGGCAAAGGCATCCATACTAGTTCACATAATTGTGGTATTGGTACTTAATATACAGGTCCTTTTCAAAAAATTAGCATATTGTGATAAAGTTCATTATTTTCTGTAATGTACTGATAAACATTAGACTTTCATATATTTTAGATTCATTACACACATTTGAAAGTAGTTCTAGCCTTTTATTGTTTTAATATTGATGATTTTGGCATACAGCTCATGAAAACCCAAAATTCCTATCTCAAAAAATTAGCATATTTCATCCGACCAATAAAAGAAAAGTGTTTTTAATACAAAAAAAGTCAACCTTCAAATAATTATGTTCAGTTATGCACTCAATACTTGGTTGGGAATCCTTTTGCAGAAATGACTGCTTCAATGCGGCGTGGCATGGAGGCAATCAGCCTGTGGCACTGCTGAGGTGTTATGGAGGCCCAGGATGCTTCGATAGCGGCCTTAAGCTCATCCAGAGTGTTGGGTCTTGCGTCTCTCAACTTTCTCTTCACAATATCCCACAGATTCTCTATGGGGTTCAGGTCAGGAGAGTTGGCAGGCCAATTGAGCACAGTAATACCATGGTCAGTAAACCATTTACCAGTGGTTTTGGCACTGTGAGCAGGTGCCAGGTCGTGCTGAAAAATGAAATCTTCATCTCCATAAAGCTTTTCAGCAGATGCAAGCATGAAGTGGTCAAAAACACAAAACACAGTGGTCCAAAGTATTTTTTTCGGATGAAGGCAAATTTTGCATGTCATTTGGAAATCAAGGTGCCAGAGTCTGGAGGAAGACTGGGGAGAGGGAAATGCCAAAATGCCTGAAGTCCAGTGTCAAGTACCCACAGTCAGTGACGGTCTGGGGTGCCATGTCAGTTGCTGGTGTTGGTCCACTGTGTTTTATCAAGGGCAGGGTCAATGCAGCTAGCTATCAGGAGATTTTGGAGCACTTCATGCTTCCATCTGCTGAAAAGCTTTATGGAGATGAAGATTTCATTTTTCAGCACGACCTGGCATCTGATCACAGTGCCAAAACCACTGGTAAATGGTTTACTGACCATGGTATTACTGTGCTCAATTGGCCTGCCAACTCTCCTGACCTGAACCCCATAGAGAATCTGTGGGATATTGTGAAGAGAAAGTTGAGAGACGCAAGACCCAACACTCTGGATGCCGCTATCGAAGCATCCTGGGCCTCCATAACACCTCAGCAGTGCCACAGGCTGATTGCCTCCATGCCACGCCGCATTGAAGCAGTCATTTCTGCAAAAGGATTCCCGACCAAGTATTGAGTGCATAACTGAACATAATTATTTGAAGGTTGACTTTTTTTGTATTAAAAACACTTTTCTTTTATTGGTCGGATGAAATATGCTAATTTTTTGAGATAGGAATTTTGGGTTTTCATGAGCTGTATGCCAAAATCATCAATATTAAAACAATAAAAGGCTAGAACTACTTTCAAATGTGTGTAATGAATCTAAAATATATGAAAGTCTAATGTTTATCAGTACATTACAGAAAATAATTAACTTTATCACAATATGCTAATTTTTTGAAAAGGACCTCTACATGAAAAACAGCAATGCTTACACTAGCTAAATAACTACTGCATGTCCCTTTACGCGTATTAAGTAAATTCAAATATTACAGCAATAAAAAAGTAAATGTAAAATAATGACAAAAGTAGTTAGCTCATTTATTTAAATACTTATGCATTTATTTTTTTATTTTTGCATATTTGGTCCTTCATACATTTTTAAATAAATAAATAAAATACATACATACAAGTACTACACACATATTTCCCCAATCTAAAGTTTAGATAGAATAGATAGTGAAGCAGTAGTAACCTGTGAATATTTAGGAAAAAGAAATTAACAACAGCAGACTGTCAGGATAGAGTGAAACAGAGAAGAGGTAAGACTGAAAATCTGTAGTGTGGGTAGAGGAAACACAGTAGGAGAAAGAGGTGAAGAGAAGGGCAGAGGGGTGTAACAAGTTAAATAGAGGGTGAAAGTAGAAAAAGGAGAGGATAGGGAAAGAACAAGAATGATAACCATTGTAAGATTTCAGAAAAGAGCATGGCAGTATAATATAAGAGGGGAGCCTAAAAGAAGGAAAGAGCGGGGATGTTCCGTTCCTGGATGGCCACCTTTCAGCAGAATTGAGCTAATCACGGTCTTCAGGATTACTAGAAACAAAGCTATTAGAAGGCAAGCCTGCAACCCTTAGCTAAAAAATGTAACAGCTAATGCTAATGCTGCAGCTTTGGTGATACGCAGGGAAGGGGACAAGAGGCCGTTTTTAAATGTATATCAATGGAGGAGAGGCATCACTACACTGAATAAACACTTTTTGCAAGGAAATAGCTCATCATTTAATGAATGACAGCATGTTTGCCAATATTTAACATGTTTTACACTTAACAATACTTAGATTTTACCTTGATAAAAATTAAAAAAAAAAGGCAGGGTATGAAATGTTGAAACAGGTACTGTAGGACTTATTTACAGCAATAATACAGCAAAATTTACCAGCAAATGTGTCGCATTACTATTCAATAATAGATGTTTTCTTTCTTTCTGTATTTCAGGTTTTACCTGAAGACTTGTAATACCATTAATACTGTAACTGACTGTCTTAAACTGTCTGACTGATGTTACTGTCATTATATGATTGGTTGAGGTGATCCAAGTTAGCCATTACACTTTCTCCAATAGTAAGTACTACAGACCCTTACATCTCTCAATAGTAAGATAATCTCTCCTAGAAACGTCCAGGCAGGTGTTCTGGAACTGATTGGAGCTACACTGCAGGACAGTGGCCTTCCAGGACCAGAGTTTTACACATGCTCTAGGAGAAGGACTGGAGACCCCTGAGGTAACAAAAGAGTTTTCTCTCCTTATAGAATGAAATGAGTCACTCTGATTTGTTAAGACTCAAGACTTCTTTATAGAAAGACAATGGCCTAAATCCCAACAAAAAAGAGGAAGGAATATCAGTGGTTGGTGCTTCACAGTCTGTGTCGCTGTTCAAAGGACCCTACATCACCTTCTATGCCATGCTGTCTTACATTGGGCCATGCAAGACTGCTATTTTTATACTAAACCTCTAACCAAAGGAAGAGCAGGAACAGCTGAAGAAAAGGTTTTCTTGTGGTTTGGGACAACGTCTAATTCCATCATGCACAGCAAGCGTTCAAACCACTAACACACCCGCAATGCCAAGGTCATGGGTTTCATTCCCAGGAAACGCAAGAACGTTGATATTGCATAAGTTCATGGGTTTATGCTTTCTAAGATGCCAAAAACTTCCATAGGTGTTAAGTTTGGTTGAAATCTAGAGACTATGAAGGCCACATTTTTAATATAATTTTCATACACATTCACCCATTCTGTGACCCCTTGTGCTCTTTGCATAGAAATGTTTCCTCATAGGAAAACAGTGAATACTTGGATTGGCAGCCTTTATTTTACATCCTTTGTTCACTGTATTTTGTAGTCTTCCCACAATGAACAGTTTCCGGTCCCTGTCTCGCTGTTGAGCGCTTTGTCAAGCTCTGTCAAGCATCATCTTAAAAATCTTTTCACTCTTTCCTGTTTGCTAAATATAAATTTTTATTTAAATATATTATCATATATTTTATCTGATATTGTCTATCAAAAATAGTCCAATATTATTAGCTTTTTAATCTAAATATCTATTGCTTGCATAGTTTATTAGCATTACATTAGTCTGTTAACTTGTCAGTTATGTTT
>NC_133372.1:16071681-16171050 GCF_049309525.1 Garra rufa
CATCTGCTGAAAAGCTTTATGGAGATGAAGATTTCATTTTTCAGCACGACCTGGCATCTGATCACAGTGCCAAAACCACTGGTAAATGGTTTACTGACCATGGTATTACTGTGCTCAATTGGCCTGCCAACTCTCCTGACCTGAACCCCATAGAGAATCTGTGGGATATTGTGAAGAGAAAGTTGAGAGACGCAAGACCCAACACTCTGGATGCCGCTATCGAAGCATCCTGGGCCTCCATAACACCTCAGCAGTGCCACAGGCTGATTGCCTCCATGCCACGCCGCATTGAAGCAGTCATTTCTGCAAAAGGATTCCCGACCAAGTATTGAGTGCATAACTGAACATAATTATTTGAAGGTTGACTTTTTTTGTATTAAAAACACTTTTCTTTTATTGGTCGGATGAAATATGCTAATTTTTTGAGATAGGAATTTTGGGTTTTCATGAGCTGTATGCCAAAATCATCAATATTAAAACAATAAAAGGCTAGAACTACTTTCAAATGTGTGTAATGAATCTAAAATATATGAAAGTCTAATGTTTATCAGTACATTACAGAAAATAATTAACTTTATCACAATATGCTAATTTTTTGAAAAGGACCTCTACATGAAAAACAGCAATGCTTACACTAGCTAAATAACTACTGCATGTCCCTTTACGCGTATTAAGTAAATTCAAATATTACAGCAATAAAAAAGTAAATGTAAAATAATGACAAAAGTAGTTAGCTCATTTATTTAAATACTTATGCATTTATTTTTTTATTTTTGCATATTTGGTCCTTCATACATTTTTAAATAAATAAATAAAATACATACATACAAGTACTACACACATATTTCCCCAATCTAAAGTTTAGATAGAATAGATAGTGAAGCAGTAGTAACCTGTGAATATTTAGGAAAAAGAAATTAACAACAGCAGACTGTCAGGATAGAGTGAAACAGAGAAGAGGTAAGACTGAAAATCTGTAGTGTGGGTAGAGGAAACACAGTAGGAGAAAGAGGTGAAGAGAAGGGCAGAGGGGTGTAACAAGTTAAATAGAGGGTGAAAGTAGAAAAAGGAGAGGATAGGGAAAGAACAAGAATGATAACCATTGTAAGATTTCAGAAAAGAGCATGGCAGTATAATATAAGAGGGGAGCCTAAAAGAAGGAAAGAGCGGGGATGTTCCGTTCCTGGATGGCCACCTTTCAGCAGAATTGAGCTAATCACGGTCTTCAGGATTACTAGAAACAAAGCTATTAGAAGGCAAGCCTGCAACCCTTAGCTAAAAAATGTAACAGCTAATGCTAATGCTGCAGCTTTGGTGATACGCAGGGAAGGGGACAAGAGGCCGTTTTTAAATGTATATCAATGGAGGAGAGGCATCACTACACTGAATAAACACTTTTTGCAAGGAAATAGCTCATCATTTAATGAATGACAGCATGTTTGCCAATATTTAACATGTTTTACACTTAACAATACTTAGATTTTACCTTGATAAAAATTAAAAAAAAAAGGCAGGGTATGAAATGTTGAAACAGGTACTGTAGGACTTATTTACAGCAATAATACAGCAAAATTTACCAGCAAATGTGTCGCATTACTATTCAATAATAGATGTTTTCTTTCTTTCTGTATTTCAGGTTTTACCTGAAGACTTGTAATACCATTAATACTGTAACTGACTGTCTTAAACTGTCTGACTGATGTTACTGTCATTATATGATTGGTTGAGGTGATCCAAGTTAGCCATTACACTTTCTCCAATAGTAAGTACTACAGACCCTTACATCTCTCAATAGTAAGATAATCTCTCCTAGAAACGTCCAGGCAGGTGTTCTGGAACTGATTGGAGCTACACTGCAGGACAGTGGCCTTCCAGGACCAGAGTTTTACACATGCTCTAGGAGAAGGACTGGAGACCCCTGAGGTAACAAAAGAGTTTTCTCTCCTTATAGAATGAAATGAGTCACTCTGATTTGTTAAGACTCAAGACTTCTTTATAGAAAGACAATGGCCTAAATCCCAACAAAAAAGAGGAAGGAATATCAGTGGTTGGTGCTTCACAGTCTGTGTCGCTGTTCAAAGGACCCTACATCACCTTCTATGCCATGCTGTCTTACATTGGGCCATGCAAGACTGCTATTTTTATACTAAACCTCTAACCAAAGGAAGAGCAGGAACAGCTGAAGAAAAGGTTTTCTTGTGGTTTGGGACAACGTCTAATTCCATCATGCACAGCAAGCGTTCAAACCACTAACACACCCGCAATGCCAAGGTCATGGGTTTCATTCCCAGGAAACGCAAGAACGTTGATATTGCATAAGTTCATGGGTTTATGCTTTCTAAGATGCCAAAAACTTCCATAGGTGTTAAGTTTGGTTGAAATCTAGAGACTATGAAGGCCACATTTTTAATATAATTTTCATACACATTCACCCATTCTGTGACCCCTTGTGCTCTTTGCATAGAAATGTTTCCTCATAGGAAAACAGTGAATACTTGGATTGGCAGCCTTTATTTTACATCCTTTGTTCACTGTATTTTGTAGTCTTCCCACAATGAACAGTTTCCGGTCCCTGTCTCGCTGTTGAGCGCTTTGTCAAGCTCTGTCAAGCATCATCTTAAAAATCTTTTCACTCTTTCCTGTTTGCTAAATATAAATTTTTATTTAAATATATTATCATATATTTTATCTGATATTGTCTATCAAAAATAGTCCAATATTATTAGCTTTTTAATCTAAATATCTATTGCTTGCATAGTTTATTAGCATTACATTAGTCTGTTAACTTGTCAGTTATGTTTACTGTCTCTTCTCTCTTTCATTGAGAGAAACTTCTTTTTATTTTTAAATTACGTTCGTGTAGGCATTTATAGACATGTTCAACTCTCATTGGCTGCCTATTAAACATTGTATACTTGCTCACTACTTAGAAAGACTTCACACTACAACCCTACCATTTTGTCACCTAATTCCATTGTGTTGTATACCAAAGTCCATGTAGAGCTAAATGCAAACTTTTGAATAATATCGGTCCACAAAATCTCACTTGTGATGCAGCGTGGAATGATAAATCACACCGTGTTTGTTCATTTAAAGCCAGAGGAAAACTTAACACAAAACTCAACATTAAACTGACTTGAGCTGAATAATGGCACTATTGCCATCTACCTGCTGTAGAGTTGCTTTATAGCTGAATTTATGCACTTTGCCACATTGACACTTTAATTTCTTGTTCATTACTGTGAAGCTGCTTTTAAACTATCTGTACTGAATAAAGCATTATATAAATGTGACTTGACAATTATTGCTTACATTCTAATTCACACTGACAGCTGTTGTTCATTGTATTGCATTAATAGAAGGTCAGATAATATAAGGATTTTCAATATAATTTTCCCCTAAAATAATTTTTATTAGTACTTTCATCCTGTGACCACAGGGGAGGAAAACTTTATGATGCAGCCATGCAGACTTACTAGACTGTCATTCTGTTGTTTAATGCTGAGGATAACTCTAGTCTAAAAGCCTCAGAATAACTAGGCTAGGTAGGATGCAGCCTTTCAGTTGAAAAATACTCTTCCCACCAAGGGGACCCAAACTATGGCAGCAAAATGCCCACCACAGCATAGTGGAATCACTGGATTCCACAGACTCTCTCTATTTTCAGCCAGGAAATTATATTTGATAATGATATAATATTCTGAAAAATCATTTTTCTTGCATGGTGAATACATCAGCACCTATTTGTCAGTGGATGGTCTTCATAACAAAAGTTTACAATTCCTCTCTCAAAACTAACATCTTCATTTGTCTCTCCATCTTCCAAACAGTTGCTATGTCCATGTATTGGGCTGTCTTCACTGTTACTCTGTTGTCTTATTATGAGCCTCTTGCTGTTGCTGTTTCTCACTGAGGCCTCAAGAGCTTTTTGTTTGCGGTAAAAATGTGAAAACTTGTTGAAAATGATGGTGATGGGTAGTGCCACAACTAATGTACCGCTCAGGATGCAGCCAGATGCTGCCAGCTTTCCTGCCACGGTCGTTGGCACTACATCTCCATATCCCACTGTCGTCATACTAACAGTCCCCCACCACCAGCAAGCTGGGATTGTGTCCAAACCAACATCTTCTTCATATTCTGCAGTGTAAGCCATTCCAGAGAACACTGATACACCCACTGCCAGGTACAGTAACAAGATTCCAACCTCTCTGTAGCTGTGCTACACAAAGAAACAAAAACATGATTTTTTTTTACATAGAAAATATAGTAGAAACACTTTAAGGGTTTGTTCACCCAAAAGCAAAAATTAACCCATGATTTATTCACCCTCAAGGCATCCTAGGTGTATATGACTTTCATATTTCAGTCAAATCCAATGAGAGTTGGATTCGACTGAAAATAAACGCAGTGGGCGGGTGTTTTTATTCAACAGTCCAAAAGAAGTCCAATAAAGTGCATCCATTCGTAATAAAAAGTGCTCCACACAGTTCCGGGGGGTGAATATGGGCCTCTTGTAGCAATTCGATGCATTTTTGTAAAATTTTTTGAAAAATATCCATATTTAAAATGTAATAATCACTTTTCTCCAGCTTGTGCTAACTGTCATATGCGTACGCCATTCCGGAACCGTGTGGAGCACTTTTTACTATGGACTTTTTTGGACTGTTAAGCAGAAACACCCAACCACTGCGATTATAAACGTTGGAAGAGCCAGGACAATTTTTTTAATATAACTCTGATTGGATTAGACTGAAAGTCGAAAGTCATATACACCTAGAATGCCTTGAGGGTGAGTAAAACATGGGACAATTTTTGGGCGTACTAACCCTTTGAGTGCTTAAGCTACTGAGTTGCCTGAACTTTAGACTGTTCAAGAATAATTTCCATTTTTGTAATAATTGAAAGGACTTGAATGTTTTATAGAATTTTCAACAACAAAGTAGTCAAAATACATGATATTTAGGGAATTTTTGGAACTGCTATCATGGATTAATTTAGTTAAAGCACAATACAAACATTTACAGTTACTATTATTCAATATTTCAGTGGTTTTCAATCCTGATCTTGGGAACCCACAAAACTACCCCTGCATCTCAATGTGCATACTATCCACCCTATCTGCCCTAAATAGTACTGAAAATTACTATAATCACATAGAATTTAGGATGGAAACTGAAGTGATGCTGCATCCCAATTTGCCTGTTTAAACTATATCCTAAAAGTATTTATGCTTTTTGTGAATAAAAAGTACATACTTTACTTTTTAGTGTAAAGCAGTAGAGTTTTGCAACATTCTACCATGTCAGACAATTGCGTCTTGAATCTACAGGCTGCTTTGTTCTTATACCATTACCTGGACAGCTTGATTTAATTTCATTCATGGTACTCATACACTAGGGATGGGCGTATCCTGAAGTATCGATATTTCAATACTGACGTGAGTATCGAAAGTATCGATCCTCAAACAAAAAATATTGATACTAAGGTGTATTTTATTTACCAGTGATTTTCTTTATTTAACAAAAAAATAATGCATAAAATATGCATTGAATTGGATGAAAAACTTATGCTAATAATTGTGCAGGATGTATAGGACTAATTTCCTGCTTATTTAAACACACGTCACACAGATGTTGCAAGACAGACCGAATCAATCACAGAGAGCGTTCGTTCACTTCTGACAGTGCAATCAGACAGGGCTGCGTTTCCCAAAGTATCATAAGAAAGCTGATGCTTTTGGAAACAGTAGCCTAGAACAATGCTTATCAGAAGACAGAACAAAACATATATGTTTGAGTTATTTCACAATAAACAAATTGAAATTGTAGTCTACATAGTTTGCATTACATTTATTAAAATTAAAAGTTCATATTGATCATGTTCTATTCTGTTAATAGAAATCATTCACTGTCAAATTAAAAACACTGGCAGAAACTGTAGTATTTTTAGATTTGAATGTGTAACATTTTGTAAACAAAAAAAATATTTGAACCATATGTAAACATAAATATAACCTAATAAGTTACAATTAAGGCGTATTGACTGTTAAATGCGTTTCAAATATAAAGTTTATCAAGGTTATCATTACCCATTTTACTTTAAGTAATTTAAAAAAATTCATAATTTAAAAGTTTAGATTAAAAGTATCGTATCAGTATCGATATCAATGATACTGGCCTTGAAAGTATCTGTACAAAAAAAGTGGTATCACCCATCCCTATCATACACAGCCAGGGGCTCACTCCTCCATCCACCAGAGGGAGCACTCTCCCCAGTATTGACATCTCTCCATTTCTTCTACAGATTTGTAGGTTTAAAAGTTGTAAAGTGTTGCCAGTTTACCTGCTTTACTGAGTATTTCTTCACTCTACTATGGTTTTGCCTTATGTTATGATGTTCTGCCTGGTTATTGGATTTAAGTTTCTTTCTTGATTGCCCATTAGATCATTTGCCTGTTATTTGACCACTGCCTGTTTGTGCCTACTGTTTTGAATTAGTTTGCTATTGCTGTGATCTCATGTGAATAATAGGGAGGTCGAAGGGGAGAGGTTATTGCATTCAAGAGTTATTAAAGTGATGAAACTGCATTGATTTCATGCATATCTTCCATGTTTATAGCTCTTTGATGTTATTTTAAACCAAGAGGGCTTGTGGACAATATTTGCTGTTAGATTGTGCATGGATGTGCACTTCAAAAATCCACTGGAAATTGTAGACCATCCAGGTATCTTTGGATTCTCATTTTAACATACTATATTTTGGGACAAATTCGTTCTAATCTTGAATATATTTAAGGTGGATAGTATGCATATTGGAAAGCATGGTGAGTTTTTTAAGAAATACAAAATGTGGAGTGTTGTGGGTCTCCCTCCAAGTCCAGATTTGAACAGCTCATCAATATGCATCCTGTACAGTAAATGCACTTGAACTGTAGCAGTGTATGCTCACCCGTAGCGTAGCACCTAGTGACCTTAACCCTGTTGAATGCCTAGCCAACTTCAGCACCCTGAAGATTCTCATTAGCCGCAACACCTGGACCAGTTTTCCCAAGTTGTCCAGCTCTGACTCACTCCCAACGAGCAGATCGAAAAAGATAGTGATGTAAATAGGCATCACTGAGATGATATCAATCAAGTTTAGTGGTAGCAGGAAGAACTTACGATGGTTTGGAGCAAGAATCATACGTGTTACTACCTCAAAGGTAAACCAGCAGATGCAGAACACTTCTAAAACATGCATAGTTGGGTCTTCAGTTGGATTACCATTTTCATCAAATATCTGGTACTCTGGAATGCTGTTGATACACATGGTGGCAATTGATATTAACACCACACAAATGGAAAGCAAGCTGAAAATTTTGCTAGGGATTGAGTACCCTGGATTTTCTAATGTTAGCCAGAGACACTTCCGAATGTTTCCAAAACGCATTTCATGGAAGTGTTCAATATCTTTGTTCAGATCAGAAATCTCATCAACAGATGTATCCACACTGCTAGCATCACTCTCTTCATCCCAGGATTTATGATGTCTCCCCATTTTACGATCAAGGTAACGGTAACTACAGCAGCTGTCCAGAAAAAACTCACTAATGCCCCAGTACTCTATTTCCTGAGAAAAGGAAAAAATGCACAGCTCTTCCATAATGTGCAGCTTGCCAGTCTGGTAAAAGTGCAGGACATATGGAAAAAGACCCGGGTTACGGTCAAAGTAACACTCTTTCTGTTGAACATCAAAGTCATCACAGAGTAGTAGAATGTCATCTTCTGAGTCACAGGACAAGAGCTGGCCAAGGCGCGTGTCCGGAAACTTCCTTAGAATGCTTGAGCACAGGGTGTGCCTCAACCCACCCACATTGATGTGTAAAAGGTTGTCCTTAGGATCCAAAATCCACCAAGTGCGTCTTTCCTTAACCATGATCTACCTATACACTGTAACAGAAAAAGAGGACAAAATGTCTTTTAGTATGGCTGGCAGGCATAATGGATTCATTTCTGTGATTCATTTTAATGTGTTAAAATATTAACTTAATTAATTCACCATCATCCTGTGGCATTTAATGTTGTGCGCCGACGTTATATGCATGCCATTCAGCACCACAAAACAAACCATTTATGATGAAATTCTCACATGCAATATATGTAACTTGCTATATTTTGTCCTTTTTATAATTCATTTACATTTTTTATATATATTTTAATTTTACATAGACCTGTAGTTAGTAATGAAGTTAACCATGTACTGTACTATTCCAGTGAGTTTTTTTAAACTAATGATTAATAGACCATCATTTATTATTATCTTTTTTTTTAACATTGACCTGTGAATGTAGATATGATGACTAGATTAATTACAATGATATCTGATATCCAATGATAATGATATTCAACACTTTAGTCATCGTCCTCATGGACATATTAACTATAAGTGCAATTTCATTTTGTCCAAATTTACAGTCCTTAGGCTGATGATTATCTAGTTTCTACTTATGCACTTATTTCAGTGACTTATTTTAGTTATTTCAGATAATTTTCTACCCCCAGATGTGTTGCGACGTGTATCATTTGCTCCGAGTTGCATGATTGATTTGAACAATGTAAAAAAGGTCCTCCACGTGAGAAAGTTTCTCATATGGTCATGAGCGCCGTTTATAGTGCCTGGGTCATGAAGTTCAAGATGCTTTATTCCTGGGTTGGGTTCTTTAAAAAGTTCAATCTCCAGCTCTCCCGATATCTAACTTGTTTGGTGCAAGAGACGCCACACAAGCAAAGAAAGTAAGGGACATGGAGAAACAGCACTCTGCCGGGCCTTGTATTTCTCATCTTCCCCTGTTCGGTCACTTTGTGAGGATGAGGGAATGAATACTCTTTCACTAGAGGATACCATGGGTGAGGTCACAATCAGACAAGGTTCTTTCTGAATTTTTCCCCTGCAGGGTGGAGAAATGGGAAAAAGTGGTGTCTGACTTTGCCGTTCAACTTTGCCAATTAGAATGGGAATATAAAGTCACAGCAACTGATAAGTTAAAATCTTTAATGGACAACTTGAATAAGTGATTCCACATACTATGTTTGGCTCAGGCATTGTGTAAAGATTTTTTTATGAAAAATCTGCATTTATCTAGCACATTTTAGGGCTGTTGGTTGAATATTTCAGAATATTTCCTCGCCTCTCTATAAACACACTTCTTCTAAACACACATTATAAGTGGAGTTTCAGGACCTAGGCAGCAACATAGATCTACACATAGATTAAGGCGTCCTTGTTACAGTGTAATTATACATTTAAGTACTGAGTAATATTAGTATTACATGTACTTATTATATGGTTAGGGTCAGGATTAGGGTTTGGTTTAGGGTCACTTGCATATAATTATGCATTATTATACTAGTAAGTACATGTAACATGTAACAAGGACACCTTATAATAAAGTGTTACCTCAGTTGAATGTACCAGACATGTCAAGTTTTTCACCATCTTGGAACAGTCAACATTCTGCTCATCACTCATACTAACAAACCAATCAATTTTCATAAATGCCATAACATTTTGCACACTATATGGTGGTAAGAACCATATGGTTCTCTGATGATTAACTGCTTTATATATAGTTTTTAACCAGTTTTCTTCACCATTCTATTTATGTAATATTAATGATAAGCTAAATCCTGTGAAAATCAGCTGCTGAATAGCAGATATAGATTTCATACATGTTGCTTCTGAATAAGCATTCCAATAAGGCAGACGGCTAATCCATAGCAGCCCAAAGGAACAGCTGCTAATGCAGTATCTACATATATAAATTTATGACCAACAACAGCACATTGTAAACAGATAATTAGAAACAAGTGAGCTGTTTTATTAAAAAAAAAACTCAGGGCGAGTAAGTGACCTGTATAAAGAGATGACGACCTCCACAGCTTACAGTTGGAGAAAATGTAATCGTCATCTTGAATCACGAGTGCCTTGTAAACCAATCACATTATATCATAAAATCACTTACTTGGTTTTAGGACTGTCAATAACTATTTGTGGATACCATAAAAATAAAATACCTTCCGGTTGCTCAATCAGTAGATCATGCTGTAGTGTCAAGGTCATGAGTTTGATCATTAGGAAAAGCAAGGACTGATAAAGAACTGATGTGTTCCTTAAATGCAGTGTAAGTCACTTTGAATAATAGCGTTTGCCAAAAGCATAAATGTAAATTGACTACTTCCTGTCCTTGAGATTTCCATTGTAAAATATAGCTCACTCTGAAATAAATATTTAATGGCAAACTCATTGAAAGTTATCGAACAGGCTAAGTAAGAAACAGGTTAATTAAGAAATAAGCTGTTAACTCACAAAAGTAAATAGTAAAAATGCCAAAAGTTTTCTGTGAGGTTTATGTTTAGGGGTTGGGTTAGGGTTAAAGAAAAAAGTCTATAGGTTTTTCAAAAAGAATAATCAGTTTTGTCTAGAGAAAACTAGAAATAATATTTTACAAAACTAAGTAATGTATTACATATTAATTTCCACACAGTTCCATTGAGGCTGAAAATGAATGCTGCTTACAATAATAAAACAGCCTATCAGTCTAGGTTATGCCTTCGGATAACACTTTGTAGTTTTGTCATCCTTCCTTATGGCAATCTACAGTTAATAAAATATAAATTGTATATAAAAAAGCGGGCTAGTAGTAATTTGATCACCATTTTACACAACGTTGCTGCCATTATTTTAATAGTTTTTAATCGTTTTTAGTGAAGGATTTCAGCGATTTATTAATGTGAATAGGCGATAGGTAGCCTACAAGCTTTCGCTGTACATTACGTACAGCGCAACTTGGCAGTGGTCAAAGGTAAATCAATGTAAATAGATATATTTCCAAAGTACTGTTTTTGCTCCTTTTAAACTCAGAGACCTTCAAAACCATGCAAATACTGCAAGTAAAATTAGTTAGCCTACCGTTCGAATACAGGACTTAACAGGTCAGTCACACACACTGAATAGCCTACATTGAAAAGTAAAAAAATAACCTGGGTTTGGCCTAGACATTTGCAAGCACTGTATTAAATTGAAAGCGTATCAATGGCCACTGACCGCTGTTCTTAAACTGCATATAGCGATGCTCTTACACACAAACTAAATTGTTCAGATTCCATTTAATCAATACACTTTGTTCCTTATCACTATACTGGACATGCGCTTCTCTCTTTAACCTTATTTTAAATGTACTTCCTGAAAAAAATGTTTTTCTATTATGCTATTGTTGCGTTTTGACAGAAATCAACATGATATTTAAAGCAAATGTTGCATCACTGTTTTTAATTTGTTCTTCCCTATCAACTTGTGGTTCTATAATTAAAAGGGAAACCTACCACACAGATGTCACTGTTGATCTCCACTTGTTTTCTTTTCACGTTTGTTTACGCCGCCAGTGTAAAATGTCACAAAGTATCAATCCATTGATCTAGTAATCTATATTCACTGATTTTGTAAAAATTGTATTTCTCCAATATCAGAATGTCTTTTCGCTTTGCAATAAATTGCTCCTCAGATTTTCTCACCGCTCCTGCTGCTTCGATGTGAAATGATGCGCATGTGTCCAGTCAGGCGCGGAAAGTACACACCCTAGCAGTCAAACACTGCAGTTCATAGGAACGTCAATTCTTGATTGAACGTATTTAAATATCATGTGATTCTACATCTGTCAAGTTTAAGGACAGAAAAAAAGTTATGTATTTTCTTTTCTTTTTTCTTTTTTTTTTTTTTTAAAGATTAATCTGTTCAACTTGTTTAGTATTCACCTATGTCTGGGTGCAAACTTGCTTCTTTCATTTCTATGAAATATTTTTTGTACTTGCCTGTAGCTCACTACAAGTCTACTCTTCAGATGCAAAAACAAAGTGTCAAATCACAGCTATATTGAAAAATCTAGGATACTCCTCCATTAATTATTTAGGCTAATGAAACTAATCTGATTTTCAGATTAATATTCCATTACCATCATCAGAGTCAGAAAATCTTCCATTCTAATTAAACAAAATTGCCTGATTTACATTTATCTTTCACATCAGTGGGTGCATGATCCAACCAAACAGAATTGAATGGCCAAATAGCCTATATGTGGGTCTATGCACTTACCTCACTGAAATTTGACTCCATCAGAGGTGTATTAGGGGCCATATATGAGTATGCTGTATGCTTACTTTTTTCTTTTTCCTATACCCTCATACACTTATTTTGCTGCTTCAGAAGTCCATAATCTACTTTCATTATGTTAGCTTCCCGTTTAACTGTATGCTTTGTTGAAATTAGGACATCGTCACTAGAATTCTGCCATTCCCTATACCCCTGACAACCACAGTCATCACTGTCATCGATTTAGGGAAGATGTGATGGGACTAGACACTTTCATTGTAAAAGCCACTGTTAAAGATTCCATCAATACCGAAGTTATTTTCCGAAGCCTAATTTTGTGTACAGAAATTCTCAAAGATCTAAGTTTTCTTTACAGAAGCAGGTGTCCATTGGACCTTAGTAGCCTATACTTTATAGTGAAGCAGAGATTTGTAGGCTCTGTGCGCGTTTTAGTTTATGCTCTGCCCAGGCCATTAGGGGAATGCAAGACTTAATTGAATCTCCTCATACTGAGTGCCAAGATTTGAAACCCCTTAGGAACTCTATGCAGACCTTTCCTGTCAGACAGCGGAATGCAGGAGGGCTTTTAGTCTTATGAATATCAATGTCTGAACGGAGGTCTGCATATCTTGTTCTAAATGTTGCAAGTTTAATGATTATCAACCTTAATGGCCTACCAGTTTCACTGTTCAGTCTATAGAAGTTTAACTAAATGGGCAAATGCAAGATATTATCGCACTGTAGATGACCCACAGTCATGACGGTGTAAATCATTTACCAGCATACTATACCAGAACAATAATGGCATTAATGAACAAGTTAGTATCTTTTCAGAGTGCTGGCAATAAGCTGATATGTGTTTGTTAAAAATTGATTGGATTGTTGTTGTTGTTTTTTCTTGCTGTTATGAAAGAATTCTCATTTACTGATAACCAAATAGTATGTTTAGTATGTTTTCAAAGCTATTTTAATTATGAGGACTCAGGAAATGTCTTCATAAAACACATTTATGTTATACAAGTTGGGTTTACATGTTTTATGGGGACATTCCATAGGCGTAATGGTTTTTATACTGTACAAAGCGTACTTTCTATTGCCCTACACTTACCCTACACCTAAACCTAGCCCTCACAGGAGATTGTGCACACTTTTACTTCATCAAAAAAACTCATTGTGCATGATTTATAAGCCTGTTTCCTCATGGGGACCTGAGAAATGTCACTATGTACACTATCCTTGTGTATTCCTACACACACACACACACACACACACACACACACACACACACACACACACACACACACACACACACACACACACAGACAATGTCTTCTTTTCTGTATTTGTTTTAAACATGGAAGCCCTGTTGAAAAAACAGCATATGCTGGTTAGGTATGTTTTGGTGCTGGGATGCTGGTTTTAGCTGGTAAATACTGGTCCTTTGCTGGTTTATGCTGGTCATGTTGCTGGTCAAGGACCAGCATTAACCAGCATAGGACCAGCATAAACCAGCAAAGGACCAGCATAAAGCAGCAAAGGACCAGCTTTAATCAGCATATGCTGTTTTTTTTTTTAACAGGAAGAAGGTGGATTCATTTAGCAATAGTAAACCTCTTTTTAGGACAATAAGCACGTAACCTATTTTCAAATGTTTCTAAAGGCAAATACATTCTATAGAAATACAAAGTTTGTTCAGAATATACACCAACTGACAATTGTAGCAGTCTTTTTATGAGACAATGGACTCACATTAGAGTGGAAGCTATGAGATCCAAAAAATGGTATAAATGTATCATTAGATATGTCAGAAGTCAAAGGATTAATTAAAATAATTGTCAGAAAGATGTGCCAAGAGAAATAGCATAAAATAATAAATGGGCAACATCTTTATGACATTCAATATGTTTTTTTGGGAACGATGTAATAATATCTCAGCTAATAATTTGACAGTCTAAGAAATGGAAAGCATGATTCTGGCAGTTGTAATAAATATGAACTCTTAGAAACTCTTCATTTATGTATACAGCATATTTAAAAATATATTTTTTTTTTTCGTTCCCCCCTTGTACAGTAACACTCCATCCCAGTAGGTGGCGGAAATGCACCAACAGTTGGTTTGCCAACCCCCATATAACCTAGAAATAGAAGACACGCTACTGCAGTGAATAAGCATTTTAGTTCATTCGTCGTAGTTTTAAGACGTCACTGTATACTTAAAGGTTTACTTCCAAAGAAAAATATTTTTGACTTTACGACGTACACAAACAGAAAAGTTTATTTTATGCGATAGAAACAACGATGAAGATCTTTCTGGAGGGCGTGGAAAAGTTTGTTGTTATCACGTGATAGACCTCTAATGTTTGATAAACTATTTCTTTCTTAACCTCCAGTTCTTTGGTTTCGACGTTGAAAGGATATTCACAAATAATGCCTCAACCTAAATACAGAAAGATTGCTGTATTGGGGTATCGATCTGTTGGTGAGTGTTTGCTGTGCATTTTTCAGTAGGAAGTATTTGATGTTATGTAGTAGTCGCTAAGTTAGCAGAGTTATCACAGCTGTATAGTAAATTTCATTTTAGCTGTTCTCTGGTGCCCAGCCACTTTGTTGAGTTAATTCACTGATTTATTCCGACACTGTAAAGAAACTTCAAACAGGGCACCAGCGTTTGGAAACATAATGGAGAAGCGCATGGTGCTGGCAGGAATTAGCAACGTGCGGATCTCAACACACGAGGATCACACGCGATCATTTCCAATCATTTGCCAGTCAAAACTCGAATATCATCAGTCGGGCATTTGTAGTAACATCTCGCCATGTCTCAAATGTGATTTGTAACGAGTTGCAGTTCCTTTTTAGCTAGTTATTCGCCAGTTACTGCCGCTTTCTGTTCCACCTTAAACGACTCTACGATTCACATTAACGTGTTGATGGCGCTGTGTCCATAAAGAGCTTTACAGTGCTCATTCTCGGTCATTTTCAAGGGTACTATAAATGTGACACTGTAGTTTAATGAACACTTAAATTCCCCATCAAGATTTGTAAACAATACAGTATGAGTCGAGCTCGAATTTGACATTTTAACTACCGTTTTATTGGTTTTGTGAAATTGGCATGCACGACAACAAAGAATAAGCCGTCCTGTTGCACCTTCTGGCCAAATATAAGGCTGCCGTGCTCTGCCAAAGTTTAGACATGTTACTGTTCAAGGCTATTTTAATTACATCTATGAATTTTACATTTGAGACAACATATAATATACGTAAGTTTAGTTTCATCGTCTGCTGGTTTGTAATAATTGTTTTTCATCATTGTCAAGGGTGAGCTTAATATGATGGCTGATATAAAAATACAAAGTTTGAAGGATTCTTACTGATTCTTACCTTTTCAGTAATCAAAATTTAAGTTGCAACAATACAGTGTAAATCTATATTAATGGAACCACCATATAAGATTCTTTTTTGACAAAAAAAAAGTTAGCCTAGCCTTTTTATGTAAAGCGCTTTGAATTACTGTTCTATATAAATAAACTGGCCTTGCCTTGACTAGTTCAGTTTAAAAAAATCCCTTTAATTATAAGGGAACTGTATATTTGTGGATGAACGTAAACTTCTGTGTAAATTTGTAACATTTTGCGCACCTGGCCGACCTTTGAAATCCTTACATTTTTGATGTATTGCCTTCTGAAGTGGCAAATCTTGTGGTGTTGTTTGCTGACTGGTGCCCTTAGGTCTGCAGGTTTACATATTGCATTTTCTCTTTAAGCAAATGTAAAATAATTCCATATTCAGTTGAGAGCAGTAAGCTATATTTCATTCAACTAAATTGTAGATGTTTATTTTTGTAAGAAAAAATAATGTAATATTATTTGTGTCCATTAAAA
This sequence comes from Garra rufa, assembly GCF_049309525.1. Taxonomy (NCBI): domain Eukaryota; kingdom Metazoa; phylum Chordata; class Actinopteri; order Cypriniformes; family Cyprinidae; genus Garra; species Garra rufa. The sequence goes on from NC_133372.1 coordinate 16,087,688, forward strand.
TGAAAAAAAAAAAAAATCTTAAACAAGGAAACTACAACTTATTCTCTATACCATACTTTATGTCAGCTTAATGGAATCATAAAATGTTATAAAAGTGTCAAACTGTGTATTTTGCAATGCGTTATGCAGTGTATCAGGCCTTTGTGACATGTTAACACACCCATGAAAATGACTGAGAAACCTTTAAAAACTGGCAGAAGTTGGAAAAGTAAACATTTGCATGCGTTGGGTTAGTGGCATGTTCTAAACCGGCATATACATGTGGCTTGATCAGTCAACAGCCTTCTCAACACCTTTCTGTTACATTAGTTTGATTATTTTTTTCCCATTGTAATAAAATAATAATTGTATTATTGTACTTATATATACAATAATGTAGGTGGCCCGTGTTTGTTACTAATTGTTAAACAATGCTTTGATAATAATTTTGGTTTATTTTACAACAGGAAAATCCTCCCTCACAATACAGTTTGTAGAAGGACAATTTGTAGATTCCTATGACCCTACTATTGAAAACAGTGAGTACTGGAATATTTTATTGATATATTGTTTTATTAGCATTCATAGACTGCATGATTCTAAAATGCCATAATGGGCAAATACATGTAGTGGCTAACAATTAATAAATGCTACTAAGTTTTAAAACCATTATATAATGTAGAAGCATCAAACAGCCTTGTACAAAAGTATGAAAGTGGACTGTGTCCTGTAATCTGTATAACAACATAATGTAACCAGGTTTGTTTATTATTCATTTCCAGTTTTTGTTATTCTGTTTAGTATTTGTTTAGTTTAGTTCAGTGTAAATGTATAAGTATAAATCTTTCTTTATCTTAATGTTTTGGTAAATGGTAGTGTGCATTTGAATGCTATACATTTATCTCTTATATATAACGTGTGTAATAACTTTAATTATTCATTGACAAGCATTGTTACATAATGTTTAACAGATCAGTAGTTGTTCAAATAGAAATTAGTCTCATTAAAGTTTCATACACGTACTCTTATGATCATATGAATATTAATGAACCATCTGCTAAGTATAATGTTTTTGGGTGTGTGTGTTTAAACTGTGTTATTAGTGTTGCAAACATACTTTTACTTTCAAGAGATGAAGAGCTCTGATATGCCCAATTCATTATATCTTTCTGTTTGCCTTTCTGTTAGCTTTTAATAAAATGGTGTCTGTGAATGGCCAGGATTTCAATCTCCAGTTAGTTGACACTGCTGGACAGGTAAGAATTCCCCCACCCAACCTTTCTGTAATTTTTTTTTTTTTTTTAATTTTCTTTATTTCTTTTTTTTTCTTCATCATTTTTCATACCAGTTGTCCCCCTCCCCCTTTCTGTTTAGGATGAGTATTCCATTTTCCCCCAGTCTCATTCTATGGATATTCATGGTTACGTTCTGGTGTATTCTGTCACTTCAATGAAAAGGTCAGGGTTTTTTTTCTTACTTACACTGTTGTTTTCTTTAGTCAAACAATTGGAATGTTTTAATGTTTGGTCTATTTTGAGTTTCTTAAGGATAATAATTCAAATAAACAAACTTGCATGCTTGTGTAATCTCTCTTATTTATTTCATTCTTTATTCTTGGACTCATCTATATACACCTTGCTGTTTTTTGTGTGTGTGTGTGTGTGTGTGTGCATCTTGTTTTTTTTTCTTCAGTATCCTGACGTTAACCTGGGTTATGCTTTGTTTTTTGCCTGCTGTTGCATCTCACACACAGTTCTGTCATTGTTTGAGTATACCCCATTGACCATGAGCTTGTAATGACAAGTGTCACGCATGTGTACTAAAACTGATTTGTAATACTTCATCTGGTTGTCAACTTCATACGGTTTCAAACTCAAGTTTGAAGCGTTGGTATTTTCTGACCTTTATTTTTTGTTGTTTCCTTCATCTTCGATCATTTCTGAAATTGACAGTCATACTGGAGCTAATCATTTTTTGTGCTGTGAAAATATAAGTAATTGGTTTTGCACCCTGCAAATTTACAAAAACCATTCCAGTTTTATGTAGACTGCTTGTTGTGCAAAGCAGTTGACAGGTGGAAAGCGATCTATATGCAAAGAATCTGACAGTGGCTGTTGGCTACTTATTAAACTTAGTACAGTAAAATTAAAATCCTTTGCAATAGCGTGAGAACTGATCAAACATTTTCTGTTTTGGTTGCAGCGTGGACTGCCACATGATTTGGCTTGTTAAAGATACTTACTAAAGCATACTATAAATGTAAATACATCACCCAAATATTTAACTAGAATGCTGAAACCATGAGCACTGGCTCTGTCAAGCCCCTTTTCCACCGTAATGGTTCCGGTGCGGATTACTGACCAATGTTCTGGGCTAAAAAATCGATTCCACTTTGGTCCTATGGCAGTCTCACTGAGCAATGTAATAACATTCCATTCCATTACTCTTAATATGTTAAATTGCGTGAGATGGTTTGAGTCTGCGTGTTTAGTTTCAGTTTGTCTGGAGCAAGTACGGAAGAGAGTACCGGCAATTTACCGGTAGACCTGATGATACAGAGGAATGACTCCTGGTATCTGTGAACAGCATAACGCAGAAGTGCTGCTTACACAAACAATGTGACACATCGTATTTGTTTTTGGAGTGGTTATGTAGTCACTTAAATAATACCTATATCACCATTTCTATTGCATAAGTCTGTGGGGAAAAACAGGACTAGTTTCAAGCTAGACAAGCTTCAGTTTCCCCAGCAAAACACTATGTATGAAACACTGAATATTTTTTTTTAAGTATTTGTCAAAACCATTGCAGCTTCTAGAACACTAGTGACATGCTCAATATTGACTGAGAAAAAGGCCTTTTTTAACCTCATTCTAATATGGGTTATTTTTCCTCTGAGGGTAAGGGCGTAGATGCTGATCTGAATGCTTTTCAGAGGCCAATAAAATGTAAACAATCCACTCTGTTTTCAGTTTTGAAGTTGTGCAGGTTCTACACGACAAGCTTCTTGATATGGTTGGAAAGATACAGTAAGTGTGGTTTAAACCTGTGAACATATGGTCTGAAATATTTCACAAGGTCATAAAACATGTAGTCAAATATTGCATATTTACCCAGGGTACCTACTGTTCTAGTTGGGAACAAAAAAGACCTTCACATGGAAAGGTAAGCATATACTATATATTCTTAATCCCTGTTATATATGTTGTTGGTGGTGATTGTGTTGTTGATTTGTATTATTATTTATCTGTTTAAAGGAGTAGGTCACTTTCAGAACAAAAATTTACAGATAATGTACTCACTCCCTTGTCATCCAAGATGTTCATGTCTTTCTTTTTTCAGTCGTAAAGAAATGGTGTTTTTTGAGGAAAACATTTCAGGATTTCTCTCCATATAATGGACTTCTATTGTGCCCCTGAGTTTGAACTTCCAAAAAGCAGTTTAAATGCAGCTTCAAAGGGCTCTAAATGATCCCAGCCGAGGAGGAAGGGTCTTATCTAGTAAAACGATTGGTTATTTTCTAAAAACATTACAACTTATATACTTTTTTTTTTTTTTTTTTTTTTAGAAAATAACCCATTGTTTTGCTAGATAAGACCCTTCTTCCCTCGTTTAGAGTCCTTTGAAGCTGCATTTTGGAAGTTTAAACTCGGGAGCACCATAGAAGTCCATTATATGGAGAGAAATTCTGAAATGTTTTACTCAAAAAACATGATTTCCTTACGACTGAAGAAAGCAAGACATGAACATCTTGGATGACAAGGGGGTGAATACATTATCTGTAAATTTTTGTGAAAGTCGACTACTCCTTTAATATTACGTTTAACTTAATTAGGGAACAGTACTTCACATAGACTCCAAACTTGGTAGAATTGTCCCAAATACCCCTACTGCTCAGACATGCATACTTGCATCAGTCTGACAGATGGTATTATAATGAAGTCTTTTACATTTTTGCCATAGGTTATACTGTATAGATACCAACTTTACCCAGGACATATTGCCTTTCGATCATTTTAAATTACATTTAAATGGTTCTAGTTTAAAGGGTGTTTGTCTAATTTGGATAACATTTCTCATCAGATGCTCTTGACAAAAGGTTTTAACAAATTTTGATATTTAGTATGTTTTTTTTATGTGGTAGACATGCTTGCATGTACTCAAATTAAAATTAATTGAGGTAATTTTTTATATTAATTTGACCTTAATATCATGAGCCTGGTCTTAATGACTTTTTGTGCTTTATTCTCTAATATATATGCAGAAACAATGAGTTATTAAATATTTTTACATTTCAGACCACAAAATTGGCCTCTAGGCTTTCAAACGTTCAGGTTTTGTCAGATCAGCTGCAAATGGCATAAGTAAAGAACCAATTCCACTCTCATGTTCTCTCTCTCTCTGTCTCTTTTAATTTAGAGTGATTAAACCAGAAGAGGGCAAGAAGCTAGCTGATTCTTGGGGTGCCGCTTTTATGGAGTCATCTGCTAAGGAAAATCAGGTAACTTTGTTTTTCTTCGTTTCTGTTTTCGGTACAATATGGAGATTTGTGTATGTGCTCTCCTTTTTAAAAGAACATTCATTTTACAGACAGCTGTAGAGGTTTTCAAGAGAATTATTCTGGAAATGGAAAAAGTTGATGGAAATGCCCCATCGGAGGAGAAGAAGTGTGCCGTGATGTAAGGCATGCAGGAGACTCACATGCTGAAGTTAAGAGACACATCACCATGCTATTAATTACATCGGAGCAGTTCAGTAACAGGTCCTCTCCTGATGAATTATTTCTAAATGCAGTCAGATTTCCAAGCAAATCAGTGCAGTTCAAAACCAGTGTCAACGAACATTCTTCAAAAAAAAATCATATTCAGCATTGGGAATTAAATATTAATGCTATACGAGGCTATAATTACTGTAAAAGGTTTTATTTAAAATCTCCCCTCTCTGTTACTTTCAGCATTGTTGACTGACATTTAATGTTTAATCTGACAGGTACTAACCTGTCTGCAATCTACTATTTCAAATTATCTCAGCAGTACACAGTTTTTTTTGTGTGTGTGCTCTCCCTCTATTTACTGATTTTACTTATCTTGAGTAACGGGCAGAATTAAAAAGTGTATTAGTAGTCCATTTAAATTTAGATTATACAGAGACTGTCATTGAGACTGCACGTATTACCAACTCAGTGCTGTGCTCCTCCTTTCCTCTTCCTAGTGGAGTATGTGAACGGTGTGGGTGTGTGTGTATATATAAGATGATGTAAACAGCACCCTTAAAGATCCACTGTTCACACTGGTGGTTTTATACACAATCAAGTGACTACAAGAACTGTATTCTTTCTAAACCTTCAGTATAAAGTAAATATGAGATCTTTAAAACTTTCTTAGAATTCTGTTTGTGAGCTTTAGCCTTTTTTTCATTTGTTGGAAGTGTTTTGCTTTTGATTCAGCTTGGTTACCTGTAACGATGCCCTACACCCATTTAATTTATGCCACTGTCAACATGAACTATCTTTACGTGGCATATAAAAGTGTTTGTGAGAAAAATACACCGTTATAGTATGATGCTAAACCTCATACAGACCATTTGCCATTTGTGAGGGCATAGTCTAATATTTACATAGTTACCAAGGACCAGTCAATTCATGATCGACAGTTACCCCTGTGGACTCGTATGAGCTTAATCTTCATTTAAAAGCAGGGTCACAAACAATACCTCCGTAGAGCAGGTCAGACTGATAATACACCGGCTACCAAAAAATGTTGTTCAAATGCAGTTGTAATATCTTTTGCATTATCCTCCCTGCTTCCTATTTAGTAACCCCTTAGTGATATTAAATAGCATCATGATACGAATGCCATCCAGAAATGTCCTGACCTATACTACATTGAATCAGCACTACTGAAGTCCAAGGGTCCTTTAAAATCTGACCTCCTCGTTTTCCTGTGAAGTTCAGGGTGCCAGGTTTTTTCATTTTTATAATTTTCACAACCTTCATTATAATTTTAGGGACTTCTGTATATGGAATTTTTGTATGTGGAAAAATAAACATTTAAAGAATGTGTTAATGTGTTTTGTATTTGTTTTTGTTCTTTCGGTTAGAAATCATTGCAATACATTTTCCATATAATGCTATTTGCTACTTAACCACTTTAATGCAGTGTGTTTAAAGAGATTTACTAACTAGTCACAGCTTTTAGTACCTTTCGTAAACGTTGATGACAGCACACAGGTGGAGTAATAACTTCTGACAATTAATCAATTTAATCATTTACATAGACAATAGAATTCCATTCATTTTTATCAATTGTCTAATTGCTGTATGCCTTACTCCCATTTAGATGCAGCTTAGTCAGTGAGCAGTTTTCATCGGATTGTAATTTCCTTGTGACACTGATAAATTAGGACATAGCATCTAAGGACTACTTTTCTTTTGTTGTGTATTGCTTTACATAATGAGTCCAGAGTGGTGTTCCATAAAACAAGTTTACAAAATAAGCCAAGCTTATTTTAGTTATTGGAACTCTTGATTAGTCAATGTGTGCTTTTTGCCATTTGCCATTTCGACTATGCGGTAAAAAAGCACAAGCCTTGGAATACCTAAATCTAAGAAACTGCTCACACTCTGCATGGTGAGTACTGCCGCATTAAAACATGTTCCCCACCAAATTTTGACTCGCCTGTTTTGGGTTGGTGGTTATTGGGGATCACTAAAGCCAATTCCTACAACTAATTCTAACCATAATAGAGAAAACCAAGGTACTCATAATAGTGATTATTAATAGTAATTATTTTTTGAGAAACAGTAACCATACTTAAGATTTCTAGAAAGACACACAACATCTTAAGTGCTGACTCAAAGGTGACTTGGCTAGCCTTTGTGTTGAAATTACTTAAGGTGATGGAATTACGATGGACAAATCCAATTGATGAAAACTGGTCTTTTCTGAGTTCTCATTTTGATTAGAATAAAGCCTTTGGGCACAGAGCCTTGCAGATATGAAAGGTGCCAGTGTTCATTATGTGATCTCTTCTTACATATCACTTAATGAATGTAGGTCATTTTGTTTTACAGCGGTACAGCAAATACGCCTTGCTCCCAAAGCAAGGAGGTTATGGAGTTGCTCTATGATAGACAATAAAGGTGGATTCCCTCAAGTTTATGTACTTAACAGTGAGGTAATGTGCAGTGAGTGTCTGTGATCATAAAAAACAAGGATTCATCAGTACATCACAAGATGAGAAGCAGAGACATAATTTACCCACCAGTCATTGCACATCAGTCCAGAACTGCATTAAGTTCAAATGGACTAAAATAAACAGCAAAATTATATTAAGAATAGTGTTTTTATTGAGTTTAATTAGTTCCTGGTGTGGTTCAATTTATGGCTATAAAGTAGATGTGATGCAACAGTTATAATTATTATTATTATAGGCCACATAAGAAGACACATTCAATATAACTAAATTATTTTATTTTTATATTAAAATTACAACAGACATTTAACACTTAATTTAGGCCTTTTGGATATGACAGACTATATTATTTTATAATAAAACAAGTGTGGTATTATTTACAAAAGTACGTTGTCATCATTACCCCAACATGTTTAATTCAAGTTTTGTCTATGGTTGACAATGCAGCAGTGTATTCAAGAAAATGCTTTTATTCAAGTGCAGTAAACTTCAACAGTTCACCCCTGGTGGGTGCATAGGGAGCAATGTGAAGGGACGTAAATAAGAATGCAGCTTAAGAAGGTCACACCACATGTTCTATTAAAATTTGCTGAAGAAGTTATTTGTATTTATCATAATTTTGTTACAAATGTTTTGTAAATTCATTGTTATTTCCATCATAGTGGATAAATTGTTTAGAAAGGGTAAATAGATTAGAATTAGAATTAGAATACAGTGCCCTCCACTAATATTAGCACCTTTGGTAAATATGAGCAAAGGTGACTGTGAAAAAAAAATCTGCATTGTTTATCCTTTAGATCTTTCATTCAAAATATTCTAACCTTTCATTGAAGTAAAACAATGGAAGTGTTTTTCTCTAGTTCATGTTGGCCACAATTATTGGCACCCCTAGAAATTTGTTTAAGTCATATCTCTGAAGTATATTCGTATTAATATTAAACAAATTTTTAGCACACCAGGGTGGTTGGGAGTATAAAATTGTCCAGCCATGACTTTCTGTTCCACAGGATTATAAATATGAGGAACACAAAGGCCAAATGTCCATCATCATTTATCGCAAGGAGTAAAAGCAAAGAATGTAAAGTTAAAGAATATTCATTTTTAACCAAACCTTTTTCAGGTGAGTTTTTTCTTTCTGTAAATGCCCAGTCATAAGGTTAAAAAATAAATTTAAGTTGATACACTAACAGTGCATGATGGGCATAATGGTCTCTGGGGGTAAAATCACTGAGCTTTTTCCTATAGTTTAAAAGAGCAGGTTTGGGCACTTCTCCAACACTGCCGTCTCTTCAGTGGTTCGAAAAGTAATCCAAACCAACAACCAACAATTTCACCCCACTAGATTTTCTGTTATCAAACTCCTACTAAGGTGTTTAAGATCTTCATTAAATTTAGACTGTAAAAAGTTTTGATACATCAAACCATGGACATTCAGGCTTTTTGATTAAACTTCTCGCGAAACACATTAACAGTTTTATGTCAAGATGTCCAAAAGCATGTAAAGCAATGCTTTGGGATACTACATGAAACTTTGCATGTAACCATACCCTGCAATTATCAACTCGGTAACAGTGCCACCTACTGTATAAACGAGTTATAGGCAATTGTATTGTAAGGATGTTTAATCACATCTTCCAACCACTTTTGTAAAATTATCACCAGGATGTTACAGCCTGTTACATGTACTTGTAACAGATCTGCCACTGTTGTGCTTGACTCTGTAATTCAATAAAAAAAAAAAAAATCACACATGAATTGACACAAAGTTGGTATAGTTTTTAACAATTTAAGTCAGAATTTTGCCCAACACCGGAAGCTGCTACAGTACAGAAGGACCTTGGTTCTGTCATAAATGAACAAAAAGAGAAACAGGCATATAGCAAGGCATGGTTTTAAATCTAAAAGCAAGATAATACAGCTGTGCATGAAAACAGAATTGTATCTCCTTAAGAACAAAAGGCACAATAAAAGGCCCTGAGGTAAAGAGGCCACCATGGTTTTGTGTCCAAAATACTACAAATTCCATGTTTTCAATCCTTGAATTTAAGAGCAACCTTATAGCCATTCATCAACATCTACTGTCAAGGCAAATCAGTTATTTTGAGGCATTTACCCCAAATCATTCATGAAAAAAAAAAGGTTTGTCCAATAACAATAACAACTTGAGTCTGTATAGATTAGCTCTGATTAAATTAATCTTTACAATTTTGCGTACTTAAGTGATGCAGTTTAAAAATAACCAAGAGACAACAAAAATGAATTAAATTCATAACACACAATTATTAAATAATTCAGAAAGGTGTTAATTAAAAGAAAAATGACACTGTCTTACATTACCACTGCCCAAACTGTTGCCATTTCTAAAACTACCACAAAACAACTGACTGTCTTTAGGCTTGATTCAAATCCTGAAGGTCTGAAAAGCAGTCAATCATTACAATAATTTCAAGAGAAATGTTTTTTAGTGTATAAGACAGTCAGCAACTAAAATAAAACAAGCCATTAAAATGTGTGAATAAATCATTTCCTCACAATTCTTTTTGTTCCAAGAAGTATAAGCTTTTTTTCATTTTTGAGATTGAGAATTTTCCCTTTTCTGTCCCTCTCTATTCTTCCCTATTACAGTACAAATGTGCAACATGCAAAAAAGTGAAAGAGAAAGATGAAAAGACTGCGCAAATTAAAATCTAAATTAAAAAACAAATGGACGTACTGTATTATTTGGTCTGTAGAGAACAAAAATTCAAAAAGTAAAAGAAAAAAAACAGTCAGTTTAATGTAGCCCTGTATTTAGATTTGGCACTTTCCTTAATGCAGTTAGAGGATTGCACTGTTATAAGTGAGAGCTGAGAATAAGAGTGAGAAGAGAGGAAAGAAGCAGCTAGAAGCTGAGAGATGGAAGAATGGATGAAAGAATGCACTGTACAGCTTCACCAATAAATTAGGTACTCCTGATGTGGAAGATATGATGCCACATCAAGATTAAGAGAAAAAAGTGAAAGAGAAAAAAAGATGGCATGAAAAGTCCTGAGGGTGTGTAAAAGTTGAGTGAAATTTAAGGGCACAACAATGGAAGGCTCAGATAATGGCGTTAGTGCCACGAAGGCCGACCCCACGGGCAAACTGCTCCAGCAGGCCTGAGATGGCACCGGAGGGGCTTGGAGCCGAAGACTTGAGTCCTACTGTAGAGCTATAGGCTGCAAGGAACAGCTCCCTCACTGCCTCCAACCTCACTTGCCTTTCAGGTACAAATGTGCACCTACAAAGAGAAGTGAAAAAAATACAGGTTAATATATATCAGGGTTCCAGCAGATATGAACAAGTGAAATTTAAGACTTTTTAAGACCTTTTTAATACCACCTTATTTGAAATTTAAGACCTAAACCTGTAATGGAAATAGATATTATATTACATGCATATATGTAATATTTAATGTGTTTAATGTAAAAAGTAAACAAAATTTCATGGCTGTCATAAATTAAATTTATTACTACGATACACAGTGAACTTTTCATATCAGCAGATACTATTCCACACAAAATATCCCCATAAAAGTACCACTAGAAATATCTGATGTAAAAAAAAAAAATCTGATTTTCATCAGTGCTCTATTAGCCTTTACATCTTAAATCTGCATATTTGATTTACCTTTATAAAGGCCTTTTTTTACTTTTGAAATGTATGCATTACCTTTGAAATTATCAATAAATTCTAAATGGCTGTTAGCAGTGAGATTACATAATTTACACTGCAAAATTAAAAGTGAGATTAATGTTTTAAATGCATTTATTGATTTATAAATATATAAATTAGAAATGTTATATAAATACTGCGATTCTGTCTGAAGACGCAGTAACTTCCACAGAGGGAGAAAAAAATCTACAGTTGTTAGCAACTGGCCTTAGCCAAGCCCTATATTCAGTTTCTTCAAGCTAAGTATTGCTAAACTTGCACTTCCCCATAGCTAAATAGTTAAATCCATTTTACTTCTGCGGTACAATCCGAGAGAGACTCGCGTCAATAACAGAAAGCTGATTGGCTATTGCATGCTGGTCTCATTTCTAGTTTAAATACAGTAAATTATATATGGAATAGTGAAATAAAGAACTACAACACCACGGAAACAACAAAAAGAGAATTTAAATGAGCATTAGAGGTAGCATTACATGGACATCGGAAAAATAAGACCTGTGTGAAATTATTTAAGACCTAGAGCAGCGAATTTAAGACTTTTTAAGGCCTAAAATTTAGATTTTTAAATTTTAGACTTTTTAAGACCTCGCGGGAACCCTGATATATATTAAAACATTAACATATCTTTAGAACTTAAAATATCATAAATAATAACAAATGTATTTTTGGTTTAAAAATAATAATATTTCAACATACAGATCAGTAAACAAGTTGTAAACAAATTCAAACAAAAATGTTTTTTTTTTTATTTCATTAAAGATTGATAAATACTGTAATAACTGTATTATTTAAAGTTCATTAACTAATGTTAACAAATGACACCTTATTGCAAGAATACAGTGAATGAGTTTAGGTGGGGTTAGAGTGCGTATGAGACTCACATTCGTCCGCTGGGACCCTCATCCTGGAAGCTGAATGGAAGAGGAGACTCTGAGGGCACTGGGGGAAGATCATGAATGCTCCCACATCCTGAGACAATCTGCCAACTCCCATAATCTGTAGACAGCGAGGAGCCTGACCGAGCATATTCAGCCACTGGCCTGAGATTCAGAGAGATGAACAGAGTAAGAAAAAAGAGATGGTTAGAAAAGACAGGTCATTTTGGCCAGAAGGGTTATTTAGTCTCGGAGATAATAGCAAGCTCTGGTTGCTCTGTACTGAAAATTATTAGTGAAGTGATATTTCTTAACAAAATGTCAACCTAAGTATATCTTATCATGCACGCTACACTGACATAATCACTGAACAGACATTAGCACTACAAAATAAACTTCGCAAGTACCTACCTCCTTCCTGGGACAGCTAATGGGGTGCTTCCTGTCCGTGTAACATTCTGATCTGAGTGGTTGGATGAGGAAGAGCTTGAAGACTTAAAGGACCCCAGAGGACTGGCCTCGGTGATCACATTAGGTGTTCGTTCCTCAGAAGTGATTGGTCGGTTCCAAAGCACAGAATGAGAAGGCAATGGCACGCCTTTCCTCCTATGATAAACACTAAATAAGTCAACATAATGTAAAACAGCAACTGTCAAGTAAAAGATTTGTATTGACAATAAAATGTGAACAAGAAACTAAAAATAATGACATGGCTACTTCCTAGGATGCTACAGCCTATTACATCAGTATATGAGTGCTGTTCGTCCTCAGTCGAGTGATCTTATGATTGGCCAGTGCACACAAAACCATAAAATCTCTAACTACCTGACTGATCCTGCCAATAACATGCACTTGTTCTCTATAGGTGCAAGTGTATTCATACTAATAAGGTGCAATTAAAGGCGTTTAATTTTCATTTTGCAAGCCTTACCCATTAGAAGCCTGTGGTCCAGTGGTAATCAGGTCTGTAGCTTCTGCATGTAGACTAGAGGGAGCAGATGTATCTTCTGTGATAAGAGAGAAATCACTGCTCAAACTCGTCACACTACCTCGATCTCTGGACTCTGAGAGAGACAGAGACAGAGACAGAAAGAAATGTATGAAATCATTAGTCTACTTTAGTCTTGGGGGGTCCAATCCGGCTCCTAGAGGGCCACTGATCTGCAGAGTTTAGCTACAACTTTAATAAAAACAGACCTCAACCAGCTAATCAAGGTCTTCAGATTCATTAGAAACTTCAGGGCAAATGTTTTGCCGCTGGTTGTAGCTTAAACTCTGCAGGATATTGGCCCTCCGGCAGCAGGATTGGACTTCCCTGTCTTATAATCACTAGCATAAAGGTTTTTGAGTCTGCTGCTTGACTACTGTAGTCAGAATAATCACTGAATCACCCATTTTAATTAAAGTCGATTCTGAAAAATTAAGGAAAAAAAAAAAAACTTACTTAACTGGCAGAGGTCATCAACTGTAAAGTCAGCATCTTTGAACTGAGAATTTTTTCTTCTGTTACAGTAATAGAAAAAAGAAATCAGAAGAAAATACAGTCACAAGCTGCATATCTCTGTCCAAAAAGCATTGAGAAGTTTAGTAGAACAGAATACATTTATCGCCAAAATTAGTGCATCAATTTCTTCACTATGAAAGTCACAGAACCTATGAAGATGTTGAACTTACAGCCTGCCCTAATAATTAGAATTTGAAGTAAAATTAATTAATTGGAAATGGTTTCTGATGAACAATTTGATGAATCAAAACTTGGTGTATTACTCTATAAATTTCACACCAATCAAATCTCGGAGAAACTTTTTATTTTAATTTATCTTATCTAAAATGGAATGAAAATAGAAATCAATACACCATTTGATTTAGAGGCCCAACATCAACCTGGTGCAAATCTCACACTTAAAATTTCATGTTATAGATGTTTGAAGTTATTAGGCCATGTTTACAGCTACTGATGGTCGTGTAGAAGTCATGCCGAATTCAAAGTTCAACATGTATTTGATAATTATTGACCTATGGACTTCAAATAATCTTCCTGTGCTGTTTTTTAAACTCAAAACTGGCAAAAATCCAAGGACTAGTTTGCAAAAAAGAACTGATAGCCCCAGGAAACATTTCTGTCAAAGCAAAGTTGTTTTGGGTAAGAAGGCCTATCAGAAGGCTACTGAGTCTGTGACAAACACTTTCAGATTACTTTATGCCATCTTTAATAGACACCACTGGTTTTTGAGTCTCCTCTACAGTATATAAAACCGTTTCAAAAAATGTTTTCCAGTGGATGATTTTTGCCCCAATTTAAAAATCACGGCTGCTTAATATGGCCAAAATAGAAACACTGTGCATCATTTGCTTCAGCATGCAGTAAAGAATAAGAAAAGACACTCATGAGACAAAGACAAACCTTGTTTTTAAAATCATAAGTCAGATAGCTTACCTTTGTTTTTTTATGACTGAAAATGTGTCACAAACAATATGCTTCAGAAAATTGAAGCAGAAAAAGAAAATCTAGAAGAGAGAATATCAAAAATCAAATTGATTTTATATAAAAACACTTGTATGTGCAATAAACAAATCATCCTCTAAACAAAGCTGAGTCAGACGCCGACACATAAACAATCTGTCTAAGAGGTCCACACTAAACATTAATTACTATCTAAATCACATCAACTGCATTCCATTCAAAAGTAACAGATATTCTTGGCATAGGTAATAAATATGTAACATCTCACCTCCTCCCCTTTAGAGAGCCGATCAGGCAGCATGTGACTATAGAAAAGGACAAAAATGAAAAATTGAGTGAATGAGAATATTTTTTAATATTGTTGCAAATCTAATACTGGCATATCAAACATAATTTTCTGCAGACATATTTTTCTCAGACTACCTTTATAAAACGTGTATATTAATGTTGTAGAACAAAATCTGAAAGACTCTTAATGTGATGTTAACAACATATGTTTTGTGCTTATGACTTTTAACTCAAAAACTACCTTAAAAAAACAAAACTTACTAATCAAGGGGCTCAAATCAAGCAAAATTAAAGAATGTGTATGAATGGCTCTCTTTAGGTACATCAGAACTTCTTGCCTGTAGCTGTGTTTCCATTACAGATTTGCGCAAAACTGTGGCCCTATTTTATAAATGTTGATTAAAAAGTCTTGCGAAATAATGGCGTTTCCATTAACCAATGTTATGTGACTTAAACGTAATTTTTCCTCTTGCGATAAGTCATGGCAACAGTTTTTTTTGTGGGATTTTGGCTATATTTAATCGAATGTGACCTGTAAATGTGAAAAAAACATTTCTATTGCTGTTTTGCGAAATATTCCTTTTTCAAATTGCCTGAATAACCACCTTATGTGAGCGCAAAAACGTTTTTGCGATATATGGGACTTTTTGCGAAATTTTCCATTAGGCGTATTTTCAATTCACAATTTTAATTTAATCAATAATGTTACCTTGAAATGCTACCATGTGTGATTTATTTTACATTTGTTTTTACACAGGAATAAAAACACAATTTTTAATATCTGCCACAACATGAAAATAAATATCCACTTATTAGAATGTACCAAACTTTTAATATTTGTACATTCCTAGACACAGATGTATAAGTGCAACAGGAATGAGACTAACCCAAAAAGAAACCAGTCATATGCGATAGTCAGGTAAAGGATCTCGGACGGCTCCAGACTGGCATGAATGGCACCGTCCTACAAAAGTTAAAAATGAATTCAACACAAAGAAAAGGTAAAGAAAGGAAAAGGGGGAGACAGAAAAAATTTGGATATTTAGCAAGGTGGAGTGAATAAAGATATAAAATGAGGACATATGTAATGTGAGACAGAGAAATTAATACTTGCCGCCCACAAAGAAAGTCTGAGCAGGGATACAAAGAGCGGTGTCCTGTCCCAGCCTGATATACAGTGCACCAGTAAACCGTTTTCATCTGCAGGCCACAACACTCCAAATAGTTATCCAAAACTATACAGACAAGTTAAACATGTTCTACAATTTGGTGCAGACGTGTGGGAAAGAGCAGCAATTTACCATCAGAGTTGATGAGGTGTAGGAGCAGTTTCAGGTAGTTCTGAGTCTGCTGCACCAGGTCCCATGACTGAAAAAAAGCAAACAATAATTACTAAACTCAAAAACATAAATGTGCATACACATAGTATGTGGATCACCATCTAGCATTCTTTATTAACCTTTGTCAAAGTATTAACCATCAAGCTACAGTGTTCACTGTGTCTAATTAACAGTGATGATTATTTTTCCATTTACTTTTTCCTTTAAATTGAAGATACCCAAAAGCTATTGGTCAATGTAGTACTCTCACTCTATTCGTATACATTTATCATTAGATTGGTAAGGTCTGTGCTTTAACATCAATTAATTAACTATGTTGGACAAAAATAAAAAAAAATAATTTAAAATTATCTATAAAGATGGAGAAATTTTGCAGATAGTGTAGTCTGCTTCAACACATTTTTAAATGCCAACCAGAGTTTAGATCTAACTTGTGCCATTTCCTTAAACCCAGTCAAGTCCTGTCAAAAAGACAGTTAAGAAAATGTATGAGACTCTGAATACCTGATATTCACTCCAGTTGATGTTGAGGTTTTTTGTAAAGCAAGCAGGGATTGTCAAAGGAGCATCCACATAATCCTACACACACACAACCAAAAGTGATGATCAGCAAAAAAATGAAAATAACTGTACGTACTGAAACAGTTTCTGTTAAACTTCAAATAAAGTTATTTCTTTGCTGTTTGTGCTTGTTATGAACCTGATTCCAGTTGAAGACAAGCCCTTCTGCTGTGTAATCTCTGTCTTTATATTCCCTGAAGAATTCACATCCTGAAAACAGGTGCATGAAACAACTAATATTACAACTACAGTGTAACGATTATTATAAGTAGAACAACAAAAATTGTTTCGTAAAATTAAATCAGAATGAAGAAGATGTATACCTGGATAAGGCACAGAGAGAAGGGTGAAGTCAGCATAACGTTGGGCCTTGTCCACCTTTTCTGAGGAAGTCACACTGAGGACAAAGACAAAATTGTAAAGAGAGTAAGAGATCATATTACTATGAAGATGCATTTGAAAAATGGCAAAATGCCACTGAATAAAATTTTTTCCAAAGTCTCAGAGCTAGCCATTATCATTAAACTTTAAAAACTTTCCTGAGTAACTGCACATACACTGCCTTTCAAAACTTTGGGATTAGTAGAATTTTTTATGTTTAAGAAGTCTCTTATGCTCATCAAAGTTGTATTTATTTAATCTAAAATAAAGGGTAAAAAATAATATTATTGCAATTTAAAATAACATCACAGGTTCCAAAAAAAAAATAAAAAATTAAGCAGCACAACTGTTTCCAACATTGATAATAAATTAGCATATTAGAATGATTTCTGAAGTATCATGTGACACTGAAGACTGGAGTAATGCGGAAAATTCAGTTTAGCATCACATGAATAAATTCTATTTTCAAGTATAAACAACTAATTTAAATTGCAATAATATTTCACAATGTTACTGTTTTTTTCTGTATTTTTAATCAAGTAAATGCAGCCTTGATGAGCAGAAAAGTGCATATGTACAATGAAAGAAGTCTCTTACATTTATAGGACAAATGAATTAAGATAGAATGTTACTATGTTCAGAGGCATAATTTTGTGTTCCAGTACATTTTTCACTTTACACATAAAAATATATTGTGCTTTTGTTTTTCTGTATAATCTATAATTTAGTTATTGTCTTAATGTTTATATGTCATTTTTAGACACACAATGTAGAATAAATTTAGAATGGCTGGTTTTTATATTGGATCCTGATAATGGCTCTGGGTTTGACACAGCATTTGCTAAAATTCAGAGAATGATACCATGTAATTTTTAACAAAAGCATTCTAACATAAATGTAACAAAGTTCACTCACTTGAGGCCAAACTTGACCTTCTTATTCTCTACCATGAGATCACAGATGTAGCGTACAGACAAATACTTCAACAGCTTAATGTCAGAGCCCCTGACCTTATCAAACAATTGTGAATCATTATTCCTGTGGAGTGACAAAGAAAGACCAGAATAAGAGACAGAATAGAAAATTAGAAGACAAATATTTTCTTACAAAACACACACAAAATAAGTTCTGTCACAATTCACAGAAGCATGCCAGCACCACTGTTAAACTACTGATTTTGTTTATAACTCTATATAATTTAAACATTTGGCTCCTTGTAAGATTGTGTTCCTTGCCAGCTTATCTTACCGAACTGCACAGTCATCCTCCAGAACCTCTTCAGCATCACCAAGAGTGTCATCTGAACCCCCTGCAATAGTTTGAGATTAAACCTAATGCAATCCAACAAGTAATGTGCACAGCTACATCTACGTCCATGATTGTAATTTGAGAAGTTCAGACCATGTAATAGAAATGTTACAACAATCTCTTCAAGGTATTAATCAATGTTTAACCAATTAACATTACAGTCTGAAATTCTATCTTGTAATGCAGGGGTTTCCAATCCTGTTTCTGAAGCACCACCATCCAATCCTAATTAAACACAACTGAACCATCTATTTTAAGTCTTCAGGCTTACTAGAAACTTTCAGGTAGGTGTGTTGGGGGAAGATAGAGCTAAACCTTGCAGGACACTAGCCCTTCACGAGCAAAACTGGACACCCCTGACCCCTAAGTCTTTGTCTTTGAAATATTTTCACAGTTCCATTTAAGTGCCTTTGCTACATGATTTTGTTTGGGTTTTGCTATCAGAGACATATATATTTGAGGTCTGTGACAAAAAAACCCAAGTAGCAGCCAAGTAGGCATTGAGCTGGTTCAGTGACTAGATCTGAGCCTATGTCACAAACACTTAAATATTTTTTAAACATGTTTGATATTATTGTCTTATAATCCTGAAGTGTGACTGCTTCAGACAAGCATCTAGGAAATCAAGATAATAAAAGGTAGATGATGGAACAAGTTTACCACAATATGACTAGCCTTATGTGAATTTATATAAGAAAACTGATTTTTGCTGTTGACCATAGATGTCTTTTGGCCACAAGGCTTACATAAGTCCACAAACCTATAACTATGTCTTGTTCACCAGTGGTGGATAAATGGCTTTAACTGACTGCCCAAATAAGTTCCTGTCTATACTCCATTATAGGCAATTGACCCCATTTATTTTTTGGCATATAGATGCTGTATTTTTTTTCTTAGTAAACAAAAATGACAAATACAAAAATGTTCACTCCATTTGTAAAGAAAACTAATCTAATCTCCCAATAAGCAGATATTATTTGATCAACTCTAGACTGCAATGTTCAAGAGAGCTTCCATATCTGCAATACAAAGATCCCATTATTTACTCATCCTCGGTGTATATGACTTTCTTCTTTCAGTCGAATCCAATCAGAGTTATATTGAAAATTGTCCTAGCTCTTCCAAGCTTTATAATGGCAGTGGGCAGCTGTTTCTGTGTAACAGTCCAAAATAAATCCAATAAAGCGCATCCATCCATAATAAAAAGTGCTCCACATGACTATGGGGGTGAATAAAGGCCTCCTGTAGCAAATCTATGCGTTTTTGTAAGAAAAATATCCATATTTAAAACATAATAATCACTTTTCCCTAAAATTCCCTACTTTAGCAAAGGAAAACAAGCCTCCTCTTGGGTTATATCAAAATCCTCCAACATTTGTCTTTACAAATCCTCCATTTGTACTTCTAATTCATGATCAGTGTTTTATTTGGCTCTCTCCTCTCCACTTCCGCATTCGTCACTTCTCAGCGGAGCATGCGCAGCGCATACGTTCTACGTCATCAGCCCAGGAACTGTGTCCGTGTACGACAGTTAGCACAAGCTAGAGAAAAGTCATTATTACTTTTTAAATATGGATATTTTTCTTACAAAATGAATCGATTCGCTACAGGAGGCTTTTATTCACCTCCCAGAGCCGTGTGAGACACCTTTTATTATGGATGGATGCACTTTATTGGACTGTTGAACAAAAACACCCACCGCCATTATAAAGCTTGGAAGAACCAGGACAATTTTTAATATTACTCAGATTGTATTCAACTGAAAGAAGGAACTCATATACATCTAGGATGTCTTGAGGATGAGTAAATCATGGGCTAATTTTAACTTACCTTTTAAGTGTCATGTACTGCACAGAGATCAATTGTTTTTTGCCTTTTTAGAAATTCAAACTTGTAAGTAGTCACTCAAACAGAAAACAGTCTGCTCTATTTTTGAAATTGTTGGGGAAATGTCTTTGGCAGCTGCACCACATCTCATGATATTTTCAGCATCTTGCAGCATGCTGTGTCAAGTTAATATTTGACAACTTTTGACACGTCATTTCAATGCTGATACAGCTTGTAGTAGCTAAGTGTGAGTGTGTACCTGAAAAAATGTAGTTGTATCCTGTGCGTCCATACAGTTCGCCCCAACCAGCTAGTGTAGATGATCGACATACATGCTACAATAAAGGACAAAAAAGAAACAGTTTGAGGATACTAGAACAAAAACAGAAAAACAGGCCCCTGGTAAAGCTAACTACAGAAGAGTCTAGAAGCTGGTTAGTAGCTCCTAGTAAATTATACCAACCTTTAAAGTCAAAGGCTGATAGTCCAGAACTCAACACTTCAGTACTAAAGATCCCGACAGGCAGATTTCACAAGAAAAAATTAAATCCGTTATTGACGCTATGATTTTTCTACTATATATCCAAATGTCTAACAGGGGCATGTCCAACAGGTATAACATAGCAGTCTATTGCAAAAAAAAAAAATTAAACAGCAACAGAAAACATCTGGTAGTCCAAAAAAATTACTATGTCGCAAGTTGTTCAATGAAATTTTTTCTATTTGATTGTGGCAAGATAGTTACCTTTCCATTGTAGAGGATGACTGGACAGACAAATCTCCCTCTACAGCGAGCCATCTTACTACGGTTCACCAGATCCTGCAACTTACTGATATGCACTGTACTCTCAAAGCTGAACAAACATAAAGAAAAAGAAAAACATTACAATACACTAGTGATAGACCAAAATATAAGCTGATATTTAACCATTCGATACACAATCAGTCAAGAAGTTTACAGAAGTAGAAATTAACAGAAGTAGTCACAGGAATAACAGGTGCAATGTCAATGTTATAACAAAAAAATGTCTGTAGATAGAAAACCATGCAATCTTCCCACAATGTTAACTACAGATGTGGCATTACTATCAAGGAGATAAGCCATGTAGTTACATTAAACAAAGTAGATCAGCATTTCTATACCAGTAATTAAAAGATAATTACGATAAAACTTAACTGGGATTCTTGAGCTTATCCCTCAGGACAGCTCCAAATTCATCATTAAAGTTAAAGACAATAATTTCCAAATGGTTAAAAGAACTGTCAGAATCCACAGGTTGTTCTGGTTTTTCAAGTCCAGAGCTGCTCTGATAGCATTATTTGTAATTGATTGGTGCCATCTTAACATGTCACAATTCACTTAAAAATTTGTCTTTATTTACATTAAGTTTTTTTGCAATTCCTTTTAAGTTTTATAGTTCTATAGTACATCCCTCACTACCCTTGATCTCTAATCAAAATCAGGTTCATCACAATTAATTCTGGTACCACTATTTAAAATACTCCTGCCTGGAAAATGTAGTTGATATGTGGTGTACGTTTCAACAAATGTGCAACGCTTCAGCATATACTAGAGCTTAAATTAAATTTTCAGGCCTAAAACTAAGCTTTTAACTTTTGCACAGCTCGTGCAACCAGATCTTGGTAACCTGCCACACATGGCAAGAATCAAAGTATATGACTTTTGTAAAGTCATGTGTCATTGGCAGTACAGCAATATAGTAATTAAATAAAAATTTTCTCATTTTCACCACACTGATAATGTTCGAATGTACTATAAAATGATGGTACCTTTCAAGAATCTATTTTCAGAAAAATAAGGCAAAACAAAAATATAAAATGCTTTTTTTCCCCAACACTAACAACTAATCTGTCTGTGTATTCAGTAGACTAAGAGAGAAAGCAATGTTTTTACCTCTCTTTATTGTTGTCTGAACATTCATATTCCAAAAACACAATCTTCCGTGGGTAGTGACCACACACCTCCCCATTGGTGTTGTCGATGATACTGTACTTGTAGTCCCGTTCAAACAGCTCCAAACAGCGCTTCTCTATTCTCTCCACCTGAAAATACAAATAAAATAAAATTAAAAATTAAGCTTTTTTAAAGACCTTTTACAAAGCAAAAATAAAGAACAAAAGCAAGTTCAATCCCTCTCATTTCAGCAACAAACAGAAACAGATATGACTCCTAACTACAGTAATTTACTTTTTTAAATGTAAAAATATAATCATCATCAGGTCAGCAACAAAAAAAGTGTTTTTTTTTTTTGTAAATAAAAAAAGATAAAGTCCTCTTTTGTACTTTTTTTTGTATTGTATATTTGCATTTTCTTATACCATCACTCATTTGATCACCCATTTACAAACTTTTACAATCATTGTGAAGCATTCACACTGATTTTGGCCATATTCATATACAAATCAGTTTAAGGGAGTAGTTCACTTCCAGAACAAAAATTTACAGATAATGTACTCACCCCCTTGTCATCCAAAAATGTTCATGTCTTTCTTTTTTCAGTCGTAAAGAAATTATGTAGGAAAACATTTTAGGATTTCTCTCCATATAATGGACTTCTATGGTGCCCCCGAGTTTGAACTTCCAAAATACAATTTAAATGCAGCTTCAAAGGGCTCTAAAACATCGCAGCCGAGGAAGAAGGATCTTATCTAGCATAACGATAGGTTATTTTCTTTTTTAAAAATTACAATTTATATACTTTTTAACCTCACATGCACATCTTGTCTAGCTCACCGTGAACTCTGTGTATTTCAGTTCATGACAGTTAGGGTATGTCGAAAATCTCAATCTCTCATCCCATTTTGGAAATTCAAACTCGGGGGCACCATAGAAGTCCATTATATTGAGAGAAATCCTGAAATGCTTTTCAAAAAATATAATTTCATTACAACTGAAGAAAGAAAGACATGAACATCTTGGATGACAAAAGGTTGCATACATTATCTGTAATTTTTTGTTCTGGAAGTGAACTACTCCTTTAACTGTGCAACCAGTTTAGCAACTACTGCCTGTGAAATATGAGAATGGCTATGTCATTTTGACATAACCTGCATTATTTCCCTATTATTCTCCTAATGTTAACCACAACACTATGCCATGGTGCTCTTGCAGACAATACAAGTTCTAACCGAAAATCAGCCTGTTATTTCACTACGTCTGATCTACACCATAATTTCTATATGGCTGTTTGCATTTATAGCTCTGCATTGGCACGTTTATGCCATTCTGCAAGTACACTTGCAGGCCCCATGTGCGCAGACTACGTTTATATGAATTTGGCACGTGTGTTAAACGACTTTTTTCCTTTATGGACACTGTTACATGTCATTGACCTATTTAACTGCTTTGCATTATGGGAAGCAACTGATTGATGTTTCATGTTTTCAATCTTACCGACGGGGTGACCTCCTTCGCTCTGTACTGACTCTTAGAGAACACATAGATCAGATCGGTTATCTCCTCGCTCCGGCTAGCCATCATCGAGCCGTCACCCGCCTTCTGCTCGATTCGAACCCGCCCTTCCTTAAATAGCGCAGCTCCCTGAGGCCGAGAGGATCCTCCAGGCCATCCCTTCAGGGCAAGCTTCTTCCTCACTGCCCGCTTTAAGGCGCCGGGGCCGGAGCCGGTGACGCGTCCCGAGTTCAGGGTCCTGGCGAGATGATTCCCCTCCACAGTACTGGTGATCAAATAGCCCGGTACCGACGGTGCTATATGACACGAGAATGACTTAAAGACTTCTCACCGCTATTATATCTCCAACCAGCAAAAAGAAAGAGTTTTGTAATTCATGTATAATAAAACTCCCCTTTCGTTACGTCTTGTCTTTTCTTTTCCAGCACTCACGTCAAAACACCGCATCCCACAAAATTTCAACACCCGGGCACCAACCACAGGAAACCCTCACGACTTTAAGTCTTCACACGCTTTTTATCCTCGAGTTTTATAATTAAGGTTAACTTGATTGCGATCTGGAGATAAAGCATTTAGTGTTGTTTACAACGCCAAAACGATCGGGTGTGTATAAAGGATACAAAAGAGCGGTTTGTAATGTTGCAATGAAATCTATCCGTGTTGGATATAGCTAAGGAACTTTAACCAGGGCCAGTAGTAAACAGGAAACTGAAGTGATCATGTGATCAATACTTCCTGAAAGGTGACGTCAAGCTGGGTTGTCTGCCATTTCAGTTTAGAGCGTTTGCTCTGGTATTGGACCAAAGGTTTGAATTGTTAGAAATGTAGGAAAATAAATATGTTCATTAGAAACAGGCATATATTTAATAATATTAGATTTATTTTTGGTCTATTGCCTATTCTTACCTTTGTATTTATTTAGATTTATGCAGTTGGACTAGCTCTGTGAAATTAATTCAAGGCACCGCCTAGGGCCCTAGACTTTAGCTTGAAAAAGATGTTTTTATTGTTGCTCAGTGATTCTTTTATTTAATTTAATTAGAAAGAATTCAAGCTCAAAGAAAGAAATTTTTATAAGTTTTGCAGTTTTCTTTCACTATATGAACATGGCAGAATTTATTTTTATTTTTATTTTTAAACCCTTGGCTGTTATGGTATGCAATTGTTGTTCAAGCATTAAAAAATTAAAGTGCCCCTGTAGTCAGTGATTTTATCGTTTACATTTTATCTTTGACTATCAAATGATTTCAATATTTTTTTCTCATGAAAAAAAAAAAAAAAAATTCATAACTTAATATGGCTTGAATATAATACACCCTGCAATGTCATGAGCATTAGGAAACCTTTTGGGTAAGGATTGCTGCCCCTTTTTCTGCTTGGTGATGCATCTGCCTCCAACCTGCCGCAGCTTTTTCCCACTGCTCCCACTGAGCCACTGAAGAATAAGAAGCTGCACCCCGTGTTGGAACCTGAAGTTTTCAGTGGTGACTCTCAGAGCCAAAGCCTAGTTTCAAACCATTTTTTTGTCTTTCGGCACCCAAAGCACCAGCTCGGAACAAGGAAAAGTGGTTTATACATAGCACCAAAACATTACTTATCTAAAAGTAAGAACTGCTTGTGTCAGGGGCTGGGGTTACCGTGACCAACAAGAACAACAGAAACTTTTGACCATAAAAAAATAGCAGCTAAACACGAACACATTTGAATCGCCATGTTTAGATGCTATAGGAGAGAAACAATTGTATAAACATGTTTAATCATCTAAACCAACAACATGAATGTTAAATCCTATTCAATCTAAGCTACTAAATGAGGTGCTTCCAGATGTCATATATCCTCTTCTGAATATTATTAATTCGTCATTGTCATTAGGATATGTCCCCAAAACCTTCTGTTATTATGCCTCTCATTAAAAAACAAAACTTGACCCCAACAAATTAATTACAGACCGATCTTGAATCTCCATTTTTCTGTTAAAGATACTAGAAAAGGTAGTATACTCACAATGATGTTCCTTCTTACAGAAAAATGGTATCTATGAAGAGTTCCAGTCAGGATTTAGACGGAATCAAAAGTGCTGCGTTTGACACTATTGACCACAACATTCTTTTGAATAGATTTGAAAATTATGTTGCCATTAGTGGAAGTGCATTGGCATGGTTCAAATCGTATTTATCTGACCGTCATCAATTTGTGACAGTGAATGAAGAGGTATCATATCAATCACAAGTGCAGTATGGAGTACCTCAAGGCTCAGTACTTGGGCTATTACTTTTTACACTTTAGATGTTACCCTTGGGAGATATCATGAGGAAACATGGTGTTAGCTTTCACTGTTATACTGATGATATTCATCTCTATATTTCTTCGCGGCCCGGTGAAACATACCAATTTGAAAAACTAACAGAATGCATAGTTGATATAAATAAATGGATGATGATTAACTTACTGCTAAATTCTGAAAAAACAGAGGTGTTAATTATTGGACCTAAAACATGCATCTTATAACCTAAAACACTGTCTAATACTTGATGGCTGCTCTGTCAATTCTTCGTCATTAGTTAGGAACCTAGGTGTGCTATTAGATAGCAATCTTTTGTTCGAAAGGCACATTTCTAGCATTTGCAAAAAACGCATTGTTTCATCTCAAAAATATATCAAAATTACGACCTATGCTCTTGTTGTCAAATGCAGAAACGTTAATTCATGCATTCATGACCTCAAGGATAGATTATTGTAATGCTTTATTGGGTGGTTGTCCTGCACATTTAATAAACAAACTCCAGCTGGTCCAAAATGCAGCAGCTAGAGTTTTTACTAGAACCAGAAAGTATGACCATATTAGCCCAGTCCTGTCACCACTGCATTGGCTCCCTATTAAACATTGCATAGGTTTTAAAATCTTGATAATTACTTATAAAGCCCTCAATGGTTCAGCTCCTCAGTACTTGAGCAAGCTCTTATCACATTATAGTCCCTCACGTCCGCTGCGTTCTCAAAACTCTGGCAATTTGATAATACCTAGAATATCAAAATCAACTGCGGGCAGCAGATCATTTTCTTATATAGCGCCTAAACTCTGGAACAATCTACCTAACACTGTTCAGCCCTGTTATGAGACTGATTGTTTCTTTTTGATATTTTTCTGTATTGCACTGTGTTGCTCATTCTCTCTCTTTCCCTCATAGGTTAAATGTTGCTGGGGTGTTGGCGTGTTATTGGTCGCTCAATTAAGGCGGGGTCTTTTTTAAGAATACCAGTTGCAAGCAGCCGGCGAGCTCATTGTTGGTGCGAATGCGTTCGGAGCTCCTGGATTCCTCCTCCGGCCGATGTTTTGTGGCTAAAAGTTAGCTTTCATTCCTCGTTAATGTTATAGCACGCCTTGTGAAACAGAGCGAAGCAGTGTCCTGCCCTTTTCTTTTGTGTAAATTTGTTGGGCTTTGTTTTGGGTTAGGCAGTTAGGTAAGCTGGCTGTATTTTATTTTCCAATGTGATTAGGTTATTTAATTTGCTTTTTTCGTTCTAGGTCCCTTTTGTTTGTTATGTTGGCCTTTGATCCCCCCTGAAGAGATGCTCTCTATGTTTCATGTCTAATCTTTAATAAACATTAAAATTTTGTCTCAAGGTCCCACGCTGGAGCTTACTCGTCTCTGCTCATCCTCTTGGATCTTCTTGCTGTGTTGGAAAGGATTTGGAACTCTGATCAGATAAGACTGAAGGTTTACCATTCCCGCTTCCTATTGACTTTCAGGCACGTGCAGAGGGGGAGAGGGGGGGGGGCAGAGGGTGCTCGAGCACCCGCCCCTTTTGCTCAGATGCCCAAAGTGCCCTTCTGTCAAAGGTCTGTCATGGGCACCTTGGGTCTGGTCTTTTTTTTTTTTTTTTTAAATGTAATGCAGGGCTCGCAAAATCGCTAGCCCGACGTCCCGGGGCTATTGTGTTTTCCAGTCAGGCTACCAAAATGTTTCACCGGCTGCCCGACGGGCTATCATAAAGGAGAGGGCACCTGCAGGTCCTTAAAAACTCCTCACTTAAGTTGTATCAAATTTAAGGCCATAAAAAGTTTTAAATATGTTAAATAGTATAAGAAAATACTTAATTATAATTTAGGAGGTCGTACATTTGGGGACGGAAAGACGAGAATCGCGGTAGGGCTGGATTAAACTTCAAAAGGCAATGATGTCATTGAATAAATATGCACGCTGTAGGTTTCAAAGTCAAAACGTGGCACTGATGTCTTTATATGAATGTATCTGAAGGGAACCGACTGTCCTCAGAAACATGTTGTCATTTTCATTTATTGCCTGATAAACAGCATTAATACTGATTTGTATACAGCCGTTACTAGGGAAACCGTAATATTTCAGCGCTCTTACACCCTTGTGACAGAGAATTACTTTTTCTTTTTCAAATTTTTTTCAGCTCTTTATGGTCAAATTATTGCAATTATCGACCTACGTTGTTATGCAGCAAACACAGAGTTGTAAATGAAAAAGAAGTTAATGTGCCTTCTAAAAATCTAAACAAATAAGTGTCAGGATTATGTCTGTGTCTTGTCCTGTTCTGTTTGAATTGACGGACCTAAACAGAAGATGAGTCGGGCTGAGGCAGCTTTGAGGAGACTGCGGCAAGGTGGCCGTGAGTTGGAACGATATGTGGAGGATTTCATCGAGCTCTCCCATCAGGTAGGCTGGCACGAGGCTGCTCTTGGTGCTGTGTTTGTTTTGGGGCTGGATGATGAGACCATTCGCTGCGATCTTCCCTCTTGTAATTTCCCCTTGATCGAGCTAATAAACCTGATTCTCTATTTGAATGGATCTGATTTTGAAGTCGAAGAATTTCCAAATTCTGGTCGGTCTCATCTTCCAGTCCCCTCACAGACACAGCACATCGCGCCAGCCTGCCATAAGCCGAGAACCTCCACATACCGCTCCAACGGATCGGACCGCCAGCCCAGTCTCCTATCCCCAGTCGTCCTCCAAAGCTCCGCTGCTGTCCTCAGCCCGATGCGGCCGGCCTCCTCCCCGCGCTCTCATCTACCGGCCTCCGCCCAGCGCTCTAATCTGCCGGCTGCCACGCCAGCTCACAAGATGGCTGCCACGCCAGCTCACAAGATGGCTGCCATGCCGGAATCTGCACGCAAGATGGCTGCCACGCAGGAGTCGGCACGCAAGATGGCTGCCACGCATGAGTCGGCACGCAAGATGGCTGCCACGCATGAGTCTGCACGCAAGATGGCTGCCACGCATGAGTCTGCACGCAAGATGGCAGCCAAGACTGGGTTCGTACAGTCCTCCAGAGCCCGCTCCTCAAGAGCGCCGTCCAGAGCCTGCTCTTCAAGAGCGCCGTCCAGAGCCCGCTCCTCAAGAGCGCCGTCCAGAGCCCGCTCCTGAAGAGCGCCCTCCAGAGCCAACGCTGCCTCCAGCATGCCCTCCAGAGCCGGAGCTCTCTTCTGCGCGCCCTCCAGAGCCGGAGATCTCTCCTGCGCGCCCTCCAGAGCCGGAGCTTTCTCATGCGCACCCTCCAGAGCTGGAGCTGTCTCCAGCGCGTCCTCCTGAGCCGGAGCTCTCTCCTGCGCGCCCTTCTGTGCTCTCCTGTGTGGACTATACCCTAGGTTCCCCCAAGAAAATTTTGGGGGGGGGGGCTACTCCCCTGATCGGCCATGGCCACCTGGACTGTTTACCCGGCCATGGCCACCTGGACTGTTGACCCGGCCATGGCCACCTGAACTGTCAGGATTATGTCTGTGTCTTGTCCTGTTCTGTTCTGTCTCCCAAGTGTTTTTTCCCCTATGTTTCTAGCTTAATGGTTTAGTCCTTGTCTCCCCCTTTTGGTTATGTTTAGTTCTGTCATGCCCATATTTGTATTTCCCCCTCGTCATCTCGTTATCTTGTTAGTGACCACGCCCCCGTTTCAGTGTATTTAAGAGTCTGTGTGTGCACTCCCCATTTGTCCGTCAATGATTTCTGTTACCTCAGTTTGCTTGTGTTCATGTGCTCATCTTTTACTCCCGGTTTTTGTTTGTTTATGTTAGTTTCAGTGTTTCATTTAATAAACTGTTTACGTTTCATTTACTCCGGTTTCTCCTCATCATTCTACACTCCTCAACCCCGCCTGGATCGTGACAATAAGACAGTAAGTTTTAAATAAATATAATAAATGATAAACTCGATTTATCCCTTTTAATGGAATAAAGGCTGAAATTCCATTGTATAAGATATTTTGTTTTGTGTGAAGCTGTATCTGAATTATAAATCATGCTATTTTATGCCTTAATATTCTACCGTACATTGTCAAATCCTACTCATACTGTTCATTTTATTTCTGCGGCTCTTAAAAAGGGTCACAAATTGCCTTAAATCGATATTTAAAATATTTTAAATAGTGAAATAAAATTCCTTCCTTAATATGTTTGTTTTATTTCTATACTCTGCAGTAAAGCCTGTTGTCTACAATCTTACAATACAATACATCAGGGGCCACATACAGTATAGTTTCAATAGTGACCACTCAGAGTTTAATATAACAGATGTTCTTTATTATTGTGTTTAACAGAGAGAAGAAAATCTTTAGGTTTGACAATTTAATTTAACACAACAATTTCTAATCAAAATGAATAGGTCCAAGGAAAATATTTTTTCTTTTTAACATTAAAATGGTCTTTTATGTTCCGTTTCTTTCTCAAAACTGCTTCACAGCATTGGCTGCTAGAGGCCACTGTAATAATACATATACGTGACCCTGGTCCACAAAACCAGTCTTAAGTAGCACAGGAATATTTGTAGCAATAGCCAAAAATACATTGTATGGGTCAAAATTATATATTTTTCTTTTATGCCAAAAATCATTAGGATATTAAGTAAAGATCATGTTCCATGAAGATATATATATTTTTAATTTCCTACCATAAATATACAATAAACTAGTAATATGCATTGCTGAGAACTTCATTTGGACAACTTTTAAGGCAATTTTCTCAATATTTAGATTGTTTTGCACCCTCAGCTTCCACGTTTTCAAATAGTTGTATCACAGACAAACATTGTCCTATAACAAACCATACATCAATGAAAAGCTTGTTTACTCAATTTTGAAAAAAATACACTTATGACTGGTTTTGTGGTCCATGGTCACATATCAGCAAGGAATGTGTCACAATATACAGTACAGTATTGCTGTATTGATGTTTTGAGCACAGCCCTATTTATGGAGCCCCTTTTATAGTGAAAAAAATATGACTGATTCAGTTGTTTGAGTTCTGAAACGCAATTAAAACTTCAAATAATGCATAATTTGTCTTATTAATGAAATTGTTACTTGTTACATAAGTAACTGGATGCCTACAATGAGGTGATGGACCCGAGGGGCTCTTTAATGCCTTCTTTCAGATGCCCTTTTTATACTTTGAGCAACTGCCCCTTTAAAGGTCTCTGCACGGCCCTGGTCATAGCTGTACTTCACTTGAACGTGCATCATACCTGAGTGCTAAGAGTAAGAAGGGTTCATGCACTTTATGAATGTGTGCAGAGCTAGAGAAAGACCAAAGATTATGAACTGATAAGCCATACCTTCAAAAGAAAATCTCAGAAAACTAACTCGCTCTCGTCCCCTGTAACAGACAACACTAGTGCATCAGTGCCAAACCCAAACACACCAGGCTTGCTTGAGATACATCTGTGTCACACAGACCAACCTAAGCACCGAAAGAGCAATTGGAGAGCAGACGACTCTTTAAGCTTTTAAACTGCGCAATGCCGACACATCCCGAACAAGCCTAATATCAACAATTGCTTTAAAACCTACATCAATCAATAAATCAATCAATCAATCAATGAATCACCTTTATTTATACAGTGTTTTTAACAATACAGTATCAAATAGGACAATTGTGTCAATATTGCAAAAGTTCCTTGTTGCAGCAAAATCAGATTTGCAAAGGACTCATCTGTTTCCCGCACCAACAGCCATCTAGGTGAGGAGTTCTTTACTTCTCCAGTTCTCCAGGGACAATCTAGTTAATGTAGACTCCGCTGACATTCAGGGCTTATTATGTCCCTTGTCTAGGGAATGTTAAAGGCATAAAAAGAACGGTTATGGTGCTGGATTCCCAAGAAAATTAACAGAAAATCACTCCGGTCGGGGACCAAACAAGCACACCAGTGTCACAATACTGGAGGACAAGGGGAGGTAGAGTTCAATCACAGTGAAGTTTATTAAATAAATCAAAAGGCTTCCAACGAAAAGAGCATGAAAGGTGTAAAAGTCAACAGGGCCGTGCAGAGACCTTTAAAGGGGCAGGTGCTCAAAGTATAAAATGGCATCTGAAAGAAGGCATTAAAGAGCCCCTCGGGTCCATCACCTCATTGTAGGCATCCAGTTACTTATGTAACAAGTAACAATTTCATTAATAAGACAAATTATGCATTATTTGAAGTTTTAATTGCGTTTCAGAACTCAAACAACTGAATCAGTCATATTTTTTTCACTATAAAAGGGGCTCCATAAATAGGGCTGTGCTCAAAACATCAAAACATCAAAACATCAATACAGCAATACTGTACTGTATATTGTGACACATTCCTTGCTGATATGTGACCATGGACCACAAAACCAGTCATAAGTGTATTTTTTTTTTCAAAATTGAGTAAATAAGCTTTTCATTGATGTATGGTTTGTTATAGGACAATGTTTGTCTGTGATACAACTATTTGAAAACGTGGAAGCTGAGGGTGCAAAACATCTACATATTGAGAAAATTGCCTTAAAAGTTGTCCAAATGAAGTTCTCAGCAATGCATATTACTAGTTTATCGTATATTTATGGTAGGAAATTAAAAATATATATATATCTTCATGGAACATGATCTTTACTTAATATCCTAATGATTTTTGGCATGAAAGAAAAATATATATTTTGACCCATACAATGTATTTTTGGCTATTGCTACAAATATTCCTGTGCTACTTAAGACTGGTTTTGTGGACCAGGGTCACGTATATGTATATTACAGTGGCCTCTAGCAGCCAATGCTGTGAAGCAGTTTTGAGAAAGAAACGGAACATAAAAGACCATTTTAATGTTAAAAGATAAAAAATATTTCCTTGGACCTATTCATTTTGATTAGAAATGTTGTGTTAAATTAAATTTGTCAAACCTAAAGATTTTCTTCTCTCTGTTAAACACAATAATAAAGAACATCTGTTATATTAAACTCTGAGTGGTCACTATTGAAACTATATGTGGCCCCTGATGTATTGTATTGTAAGATTGTAGACAACAGGCTTTACTGCAGAGTATAGAAATAAACAAACATATTAAGGAAGGAATTTTATTTCACTATTTAAAATATTTTAAATATCGATTTAAGGCAATTTGTGACCCTTTTAAGAGCCGCAGAAATAAAATGAACAGTATGAGTAGGATTTGACAATGTACGGTAGAATATTAAGGCATAAAATAGCATGATTTATAATTCAGATACAGCTTCACACAAAACAAAATATCTTTGTCAGAGTTCTACCACAGCAAGATCCACCAACCACGCCCCCTGAAGACACACACACACATTCACTGTCACCTGATTACTAATTACTCACCTGGATCCAATCAGCTCCCCTATATATACCCGGACAGATTCATTCCTCATTGTCTGATCTACCGATCACACCCCTGCATGCTCTTCCCGTGGACTCTATGGTTTCCTGGTTCCATAGTTGGAATTACTTACCTGAACGCTGGACATCTCAGATAAGAACTCTTACCTCAATACCTGCTTCAATATACTTACCAAACCTGTTAATAAACTTACCTTTTATCTTATACATTCACCTCCGTCTCTGCCTCCCTCTGTGCTGTGACAGAAGATCAGACCAACAACATAATGGACAACGAGGAAACACCTGCACCAGATCAACTCACCGAACTCATCAAAGCCTTCAAAGCGGCGCTAACACCATCTCCCGCGCCGCCATCTGCCTCAGAAGTCCCATGGCTTTACCAAACACATATTCGGGTGAAGCGGCTGAGTGTAGCGGTTTCCTACTGCAAGTCCAACTATTCATCAAGATGCAACCACAGCAATTTTCTACGGATGAATCGAAGGTAGCGTTTCTCATTTCCCTACTCACCGGAAAAGCTCTACAATGGGCGAAGTCAATATGGCAAGCTAACACTCCTTTAATTCAGTCTTTTGAGCAATTCACCTGTCATTTCTCTGAGGTTTTCAGTTCAAACACAGATATACTCACCGTTTCTGATCAGCTCTTCCGACTGCAACAAGGTTCTTCTTCCATCCACGAGTACACCCTTCATTTCCGGACGCTGGCGGCGGCTAGTGGCTGGAATGAGACATCGCTGCTGGGTGCCTATCGTCACGGTCTCCACCCGGATATTCGCGCCGCTATGGCCATCTATGACGACAACATCGGGTTGGAGACCTTTCTACAGCGAGCTACGAGGGTATCCCAGCGCCTAGCCGCCTGCCAGCCACCTGAAACCGCTCCTCAGTCCGCTATGGTGGCAGCTTGCTCTCCAGTACCAGAACCCATGCAAATCGATTCAACACGTCTCTCATGGTCAGAACGTCAACGCCGCATCAAGGAAAGACTCTGCTTATACTGTGGACAACCTGGTCATCTTCTACGAACCTGTCCTGTTAGACCCCCACGTCCGGTGGTGAGTACTATTCAATCAGACATTGAAACTGCTCACCTGACTCTTATACCTGTGACACTGCGTACTGCTGAACAAGATCTTTGTGTTTCTGCTCTCCTTGACTCAGGCTCATCGGGAAACTTCATCTCACAAGAATGCATAGATCTCTTACGCTTGCCACGTCACCGCCATAGCCCTGCACTTTCTGTCAAGACCATCCAAGGAAAACCACTCGGACGTGGGCGGATCCGGTATTCTTCACCATACATCACTCTGCAAGTTGGTTTATTTCATCAGGAACAAATCAAGTTTCTGGTACTGGAGAACTCCGCGGTTGACATCATTCTGGGACGTCCTTGGCTCCATCGTCATCATCCAGAACTCCGCTGGGATCCATGTGATATCATCGGGTGGAGTAAACATTGCCTGAAGAACTGTTTTACCCGTTTACCCTCTCCAGCTTCTGCTCTACTGACCGTCGCATCAACCAAGATTGAAAGTCCTAAGTCCTGAGACTGACAGCAATGTGGAGATCCCAGCGGAGTATGAGGATTACGAGGACGTCTTCAGCAAGCAAGCTGCCACCCAACTTCCTCCTCACCGGCCATGGGACTGTTCCATCGACCTGCTACCTGGGGCTCAATTACCTAAAGGACGCGTCTACCCTTTGTCCAACCCGGAGCGCCAGGCGATGGAGGAGTACATCCAGGAAGCTTTGAAGCAAGGATTCATTCGATCATCCACCTCACCAGCTGCCTCAAGCTTCTTCTTCGTGGGTAAGAAGGATGGAGGTCTCCGTCCCTGCATTGATTACCGTCAACTTAATGCCAACATCCTCCAACAACCATACCCTCTTCCACTCGTTCCTGCCACCCTCGAGGAACTCCGTGGGGCTCACATCTTCTCCAAGCTGGACCTGCGGAGTGCTTATAACCTCGTTCGTATTCGTGCGGGAGACGAGTGGAAAACAGCATTTATAACACCTGCTGGCCACTACGAATACCTGGTTATGCCCTACGGTTTGTCCATCAGTCCCTCTGTCTTCCAAACGTTTATGAACGAGGTGTTCCGGGAATTTCTACATAAGTTTGTGGTCGTCTATATTGACGACATTCTGATTTATTCCCGGAACCAGGCCGAACATCGCCAGCACGTCCGTCAGGTCCTTCAAGTCTTGCGCCAACATCAGCTGTACCTCAAGCTTGAAAAGTGTGAGTTCCACCAGACTAAGATTCAGTTCCTGGGTTATAACATCAGCCCCGAGGGTGTGCAAATGAACCTGGAAAAGGTGCAGTCCATCCTGAAATGGCCCAAACCCAGTACAGTCAAGGAACTTCAACGCTTCCTGGGGTTTTCCAACTTCTACCGCCGATTCATAAAGGATTACAGTCTCATCACTGCACCCCTGACCTCCCTCCTACATGGTCGACCCAAACATCTGGTCTGGACCACCTCTGCCCACGAAGCATTCCAGCAACTTAAGAAGATTTTCAGCACTGCTCCTCTCCTACACCATCCTAACCCCGATCTCCCGTTCGTAGTTGAGGTAGATGCATCCACCATCGGCGTCGGAGCAGTGCTGTCACAAGCAGCTGGTGAGTCCACTCTCCTCCATCCCTGTGCCTACTATTCCAAGAAACTGTCTCCGGCGGAGCAAAATTACGATGTAGGCAATCGTGAGTTACTTGCCATCAAACTCGCCTTGGAGGAGTGGCGTCATTGGCTGGAAGGGGCTAACCATCCGTTTACCATCATCACGGACCATAAAAACCTTCAATACCTTCGAGAAGCCAAACGACTCAACCCCCGCCAAGCCAGATGGGCATTATTCTTCACACGTTTCCAGTTCAAGATAACCTACCGTCCCGGATCCAAGAACATTCCTGCTGATGCTCTATCCAGACAATTCTCCCACGATGCCGTGGTTGAGCCTGAAAACATCATTCCTTCAGATCTCATCGTTAGCCCCATCCAGTGGGACATTGACGCCTGGATCCACGAAGCCACTCTCCAAGAGCCTGCTCCGCCGGAATGTCCAGAAGGTAAAATCTACGTACCCAGCTCCCAGCGTCAACACCTTCTGGACACAGTTCACCAGTCTCCGGGCTCTGGACACCCAGGTAGCAGACGGACCCTCTCGCTCATCCAATCTTGGTACTGGTGGTCCAGTATGACCCGGGATATCATCAGGTATGTCCAAAGCTGCTCAGTCTGTGCCACCTCTAATACTCCTCGTCATCTGCCCACAGGAAAGCTGGTGCCACTACCCATCCCGCAGAGACCCTGGTCCCATCTCGGGGTTGACTTTGTGACGGACCTCCCAGAATCTGAAGGTAACACCTGCGTGCTGTTTGTAGTGGACCGTTTCTCCAAGGCCTGCAAATTTCTCCCCTTGGCAGGCCTACCTACGGCTATGAACACCGCCGAGTTACTCTTCCAGCATGTATTCCGTCACTTTGGTCTCCCCGAGGAGATTGTGTCGGACCGGGGTCCACAATTCATCTCGCATGTATGGAAATCATTCTTCAAGTGACTTGGTGTTTCTGTTAATCTCTCATCAGGATACCACCCACAGACCAACGGCCAGACTGAGAGGAAGATCCAGGAGCTTGGACGTTACCTCCGGTCATACTGTTCCGCTGACCAACACAGCTGGAGCAGGTTCCTCCCGTGGGCCGAGTATGCACAGAACTCACTACGCCAAGAGACCACCGGACTAACTTCCTTCCAGTGCATACTCGGTTTTCAGCCGCCGCTGTTTCCCTGGACGGAGGAACCCACGAATGTTCCAGCTGTAGACTACTGGTTCCGAGAGAGCGAGAGAGTGTGGGACTCAGCTCATCAACATCTACAACGAGCCATCCGACGCCACAAGGAATTCGCCGATGTTCGTAGAAGACCCACCCCATTTTACCAACCTGGAGACAAGGTGTGGTTGTCTACGAGAGACATCAGGCTGAGGTTACCATGCAAAAAGCTGAGTCCCCGCTACATCGGTCCATTCGAGGTCCTGAGGCAGATCAACGAAGTGACATATCAGCTTCAGCTCCCACCCAGGTACAGAATCCATCCCACCTTTCATGTATCACTCCTCAAACCGTACTTTCCCTCTGCCACAGATAATCCTGGAGCTGAAGCTGATACCCCTCCTCCGGAGATCCTGGATCAACCTTCCATCTACACCGTGAGTGAGATCCTGGATTCCCGACGTCGGGGCAACCGCCTGGAATATCTGATCGACTGGGAGGGGTACGGACCGGAGGAAAGATCATGGGTGGCCAGAGACAATATCCTCGATCCTCAACTTCTGACGGACTTCCACCAGAGCCACCCAGAACGTCCTGCCCCTCGCGGTCGAGGTCGTCCTCGACGTCGGAGAGGGGCGTCGGGAGCCGCCCCTGGAGGAGGGGGTAATGTCAGAGTTCTACCACAGCAAGATCCACCAACCACGCCCCCTGAAGACACACACACACATTCACTGTCACCTGATTACTAATTACTCACCTGGATCCAATCAGCTCCCCTATATATATACCCGGACAGATTCATTCCTCGTTGTCTGATCTACCGATCACACCCCTGCATGCTCTTCCCGTGGACTCTATGGTTTCCTGGTTCCATAGTTGGAATTACTTACCTGAACGCTGGACATCTCAGATAAGAACTCTTACCTCAATACCTGCTTCAATATACTTACCAAACCTGTTAATAAACTTACCTTTTATCTTATACATTCACCTCCGTCTCTGCCTCCCTCTGTGCTGTGACAATCTTATACAATGGAATTTCAGCCTTTATTCCATTAAAAGGGATAAATCGAGTTTATCATTTATTATATTTATTTAAAACTTACTGTCTTATTTGTTTAGATTTTTAGAAGGCACATTAACTTTTTCATTTACAACTCTGTGTTTGCTGCATAAAAACGTAGGTCGATAATTGCAATAATTTGACCATAAAGAGCTGAAAAAATTTGAAAAAATAATTCTCTGTCACAAGGGGGCGCTGTAAGAGCGCTGAAATATTACGGTTTCCCTAGTAACGGCTGTATACAAATCAGTATTAACGCTGTTTATCAGGCAATAAATGAAAATGACAACATGTTTCTGAGGACAGTCGGTTCCCTTCAGATACATTCATATAAAGAC
The DNA here is from genome assembly GCF_049309525.1 of Garra rufa. Classification (NCBI taxonomy): domain Eukaryota; kingdom Metazoa; phylum Chordata; class Actinopteri; order Cypriniformes; family Cyprinidae; genus Garra; species Garra rufa. The sequence continues at coordinate 16,125,832 of NC_133372.1, forward strand.
ATCAGTGCCACGTTTTGACTTTGAAACCTACAGCGTGCATATTTATTCAATGACATCATTGCCTTTTGAAGTTTAATCCAGCCCTACCGCGATTCTCGTCTTTCCGTCCCCAAATGTACAACCTCCTAAATTATAATTAAGTATTTTCTTATACTATTTAACATATTTAAAACTTTTTAGGGCCTTAAATTTGATACAACTTAAGTGAGGAGTTTTTAAGGACCTGCAGGTGCCCTCTCCTTTATGATAGCCCGTCAGGCAGCCGGTGAAACATTTTGGTAGCCTGCCTGGCTATGACCAAGGTGTGTCAAAGGGGCAAATGTATAGACAGAATGTAATCACTGGATCACCACTGGCCAAATGTGCAAATATGCATTTCCACTGATGAAGCTCTTGTATCAGGTCTTGTGTAAAATCAGTAAGAAGGAGAAATGCTCTTTTGACAACGTGAGCGACGTCAGGCTGCAGCAGACGGAGGTCTTGAAGAGGGACTTCAGGAGCCTGATCGAGACGGTACGCAGCACATCGCCCGCGACGAGGATCATCGTGTCAGGACCGCTTCCCACGTATCGACGTGGACACGAAAGGTTCAGTAGACTTTTTGCTCTAAATGAATGGTTGTTGTCATGGTGTAAAGAACAGAAACTGCTCTTTGTTAATAATTGGAATCTTCTGGGAGCATCCTAGGCTTTTCCGAGCTGATGGCCTGCACCCCAGCAGAGTCGGAGCAGAAGTCCTGTCAGACAACATCTCCAGGACGCTACGCTCCATTTGGCTAGTAAGCAAATCTTCAAATAGTTGCGATGATGGCTTTTGTTCTGCACATTTAAACGATAGTACTGATGTTGTCCAATCTATAAAGACTGTGTCTTTTCCCCGAATAGTGAGGTCAAAACAAAAATTTAATACAGGATCTAGAAAAAATCTAATCGTGATTAAACCAGAAAAATGCACAATAGATGAACAAAAACAATTTTTAAAGCTTGGGCTACTAAACATTAGATCACTCGCACCCAAAGCACTTATTGTAAATGAAATGATCACAGATAATAGTTTTGATGTACTCTGCTTGACTGAAACTTGGCTAAAACCAAACGATTATATTGGTCTGAATGAGTCTACTCCACCAAACTACTGTTATAAGCATGAGCCCCGTCAGATTGGTCGTGGCGGTGGTGTTGCAACAATATTTAGTGATATTTTCAATGTTACTCAGCAGGCTTGTGCACAATTCAGAATTTCAGAATTGGCCGCCATTCAATTCATGAGTCGGAATTTGAATTGAATTGACTCTGCCCCACAGGAAGTTGAATTTGAATTGGAGTTGGAATGAAGGAAGTGGAATTAAATTCATGGCAATTCAAAGACATTCCACACAGTCATACAACAGAAAGAATGTGTTGAATCTCACATACAATTACATTAATTTTGTAATTTAATAGCATAATTTCATTACACATAACTAGTCACTCCTCAACCCTGCATACATTTTGTTCCAACATATAGATAATGATCACCCACATGGAAAGAACCTATATGAGGATATATGCGCATATATGAAACCTATATGCAGTATATATGCACATATATGATAATATATATGCTGCAAATGCGTATATATGCCACATATAGGCAAAATTGAGGTGCATATATGTGCATATACAGGCCATATAGGTCTCCTGTATTGCTTCTTTATATCCACATATAAGCCCTATATGTACATACAAGATATGTGTCAGTATTTTGTCTCTGTTCTGTTCTGTTTTCCCAATGTTTTTCCCCTTCTGTTTCTAGTCCATATGGTTTAGTCCTTGTCTCCCCCTTTTGGTTTGTGTTTAGTTGGTTCAGTCTTGCCCATATTTGTATTTCCACCCTCGTCATCTGGTTATCTTGTTTGTAACCACGCCTTGTTTTCTGTGTGTTTAAGTCTGTGTCTGATCACTCCCAGCTGTCCGTCGGTAATGTTACATGTGCTCGTTTCTTGCTCCCGGTTTTTGTTTGTTTGTATCATTTTCAAGTGTTTTGTTTAATAAACTGTATTTATTCATTTACTCCGGTTCTCCTCCTCCATATCCACTCCTCAACCCGCCTGATTGTGACAATATGTCTCCTATATAGCTCATGGCAGGATCTGGTCATTTTAGCTCATATCTCACTTTGGCAACTGCACTGTTAAAAAAACCCTAATTTTACAGAAAATAACTCTAACTTTTTTACAGTAGTTTTCTGTTATTTCAAATTATATTCGAAACTTAGTAATATTACTAACAATATCTGTAAACTAACAACTTGACTGTTATTTTAGGTCCTATATCATTAAAGACAAATTACAGTATTTTTTCTTTTTTATACCCACATGGAAATAACCTATATAAACATATGTTTTAATATAGGTTTTGATATAGGTTTGTAATATATGTGACATATATAAAATTGGCAGTTTTCCTATATTATATGTACATATATGCACACATGTACACGTATATGTACATATAATATAGGAAAACGGCCAATTTTATATATGGCTATTGTGTATAGACCGCCAGGGCCGTATACAGATTTCTTAAAAGAATTTACAGATTTCCTTTCAGACCTATTGGTTAATTTTGGGGGAGAGTGGGGGGAGATGATGGGTGAAACCAACTAAATTGTCCAGGGGTGTGACAATAGCTACTAAAATATGACACACAAAAACAGCACTTTAATTTACTGCCATTTTTGAACAAAGATAGTGATTGATTTCATGAATACAGGAGCCTGTTTTAATTGTCAGAATCTATAGTACATAACAAATACAAAAATAAAACAAATCACAAACATTTTCAGTCAAGACTGTGAATAAAAGACAAGTGTGGAATGTAAGCCAGATTTGGCCAAGACCCTGTTACTATCTGGGAAGCAAAGCTAAATTCTATTGTAAATTTGTTAACTGACAGTAAGAATATATAACCGAATCAAGTGGCTATTTTCATTTGCAGAAGGTAAAACACATTAACATAAATTGTAAGTCTTTGAGAGGAAAAATTAAACCGACAGGTCACAGCGGCTAGGCCTATAAGTCACATTTTATTATATTCTGAAATAAACAGGCCTACAGCGTAATGTTATAATAGGAGGAATAATGAGGTTTGACTGACAGTTTAACGAGCCAATGGCGTCACAAGGTTTAGTGGCGGTGGCGCCGCTTACTGACCCAGGATCAGTCATCCGTTGCAGTTATATTTCCGATTTGAGCTTAAAGTATAGAAAAATATATAGCTTGTAGCTTTTGTTGATGCTACCGCGCTACTTGATTAAAATAATAGCTTAGCTACTGAAAAGCTATTTGATTCAGAAAACAGCGACGCTACCACCACGCTACTGAGAAATGTAGTTAAGCTAGTAGCGTCACTACTTGCGACGCTACTGCCCAACACTGCATATTACCCCAATTTTACAGTCTTTGCACTGGCTACCTATTAGGTTCCGTATCACTTACAAAATATTACTTCTTACCTATAAGGCCCTTAATAGTTTAACTCCTGCATACCTAACTAGTCTCCTACCACGCTACAATCCATCACGCTCCCTAAGGTCGCAAAACTCTGGACTTTTGGTAGTACCTAGATAGCAAAGTCCACTAAAGGAGGGAGAGCCTTTTCACATTTGTCTCCCAAACTCTGGAATAGCCTCCCTGATAATATTCGGGGTTCAGACACACTCTCTATGTTTAAATCTAGATTAAAGACTCATCTCTTTAGCCAAGCATTCACATAATGTATCTCATAATGTTGTACTTCAGTTACATCTGATCACATGCAGATTAACATTCTTCAGCTTGGGCTAAACACGAAATTTTTGCTTGGTTGGAGCAGCAGCTACGCTAATTATTTCTCTATTTGTTTCTGCCACGGGATTTCCATCCCGTGGTACCTTGGAATTACACAAGATTAAGTCTGGATTCAGAAGAAGAGATGATGCCAACCCCCCAGAGGACTGCCGATGATGCCAGCCTTGAAACAACATACAGCACTACACAATTTTTCACAAAAGTTTGATTGCAACACATAATCATTACTATTAGTGTTCATCATCTGTTTGATTACACCATTACTGATTTTAACATTTATACCATATGTACATCGACTTGACATACAGTAGTCACCACTAATAAGCTACTAAATATATTGTAGTAGCCTACATTTTGTACAGCTGCTTTGCAACGATTTGTATTGTGAAAAGCACTATACAAATAAACTTGAATTGAATTGAATTGAATTGAAATTTTTTCAGCACTTTTACTTACACTCCAGTCAATTAAGCAGGTAGGGGACATAGGTGCTCTTTAATCAGTGAGTCCTGCATGTTTTTTGGCCCTAGTGACTGCAGAGTTGTTCTCAAACCAATAAAACGCACAAAAAGGATGCAAAACAGGCTTACTGGTGTCAAAGCAAAGGGTATCCCATTGAATTGTGAATGCAATACTTCTGTATTACAGTTCACAGAATGTGGAATGTCCTATAGGTGTTCAAGCCCATTCTACAAGGCTTTCTCATAGGTGTGGGTGAGTGGAATGTCTATTGATAACATTAGCAGTAGTATGGGCTTCTCCAAACACTTTTGCCAGATTCTATAATCTCTGCAGTAGAGGATTCGGCTCTACCCCATCTCTTGAGTGTGGTGTTTCAATGAGGTCCGCTAGGCTTTTTTGTCATAGCCCATTCAGGTATGAAAAAAACTTACTGCTATTTACCTGATACAAGTGTGGTCAGTTATAGTTGTTTTTATACACAAGGATCAACCACTTCCTTGTCACTATTATTACTGCATTAGAGCATTATTTGATCAAGTAGTTATAATGCGCTGCCACCACCTAGCCAACCCACTTACTTTGAACCCTGTGGCTGTTCAACCAGGTTCTGTCCAGAAACTTTGTTTCTGTGTATCTAGCACTTAGGAGATACCATCATAGGGTCCCCTTGTTAGAAATCACATCATGCAGGGTTGCATGGATTCCTATGTTTCTGATTATAATAAACATTGTGAATCACTTACTATTTGCAATGTGAGGCATAACAACTGAGTGTGGGATTCATGTGCAAGCTTTTTTTTTTTTAAACGTACTCAGACGGGCAGGGTTGACAATACCAGCAAACAGTAACATCCAAGGCAAGACAAAAGAGTAATCCAATAACAGGCAATGGTCAGGGCAGGCAGCGAACAATCAAGAAAGGAAGAAACAGTCCAGGGTCAAAAAAACACAGGCAGGGCAAAAGTTTGCAGCTTATAGTCCACCTGAAGGGAAATGGTTGGTGTCCGTAATTGGTTCCTGGGCAAGGGGCATCTGGGAAATGGAGTCAAGAATGAATGGCAAATGTATGGGATGAAGTGCCCTCTAGGGCAGTGGTTCTCAATCCTGGTCCTGGGGGACCCCTGCTCTGCACATTTTGCATGTCTCCCTTATCTAACACAGTGGTTCTTAATCCTGGTCCTGGGGGACCCCTGCTCTGCACATTTTGCATGTCTCCCTTATTTAACACACCTGATTGAGATTTTCTGCTCATTAGGAGAGAGATCCATGAACTGAACTAACAAGCTGAAGATCTCAATCAGGTGTGTTAAATAAGAGAGACATGCAAAATGTGCAGAGCAGGGGTCCTCCAGGACCAGGATTGAGAACCACTGTGTTAGATAAGGGAGACATGCAAAATGTGCAGAGCAGGGGTCCCCCAGGACCAGAATTGAGAACCACTGCTCTAGGGGAACTCATGGGCAATCCAGCTAGAGATAGTGACACATTTTACATTAATCAGTATATATTATATTACATATAATCAACACTCTTGTCAAAACATAAAGTTAATTATAAGTCAACAGATTTGTTTATTGTATGTTAACAGAATTTTGTCCTGGAACTATCATCTAGACTAGAGTGCATTTTTTTAGAGTGCAAGTAGGCTTCTATTTGTTACGGATTGGTCAGGTTCTGCACCCACAATCACGCCCAGATCACAGTCACCTGAATTCTGATTATCACGTACCTGCACTCAATCAACCACGCACCATAAAAGATCATCACACACACCGCTCATCGTCCGGGCTCGTTTGCACGAAGCGGACTCATTGTGTTTCACTCTCGTGTTCACAATCCTCAGCAAAACCTACCTTGATCCTTACCTTCTGCTATTTACCTGTATTCTCGTTCTGTTCCAGTCAAAAGTCAAGTCTCTGTCTCCAGCCAGCGGTGTGTCAGCCATAAGTCTGTCTGCCGAACTCCAGCGGTGTGTGTGTGTCTTCAGCAGTTCTCCTCCCGTCGTTCCTGGAAAAGGAAAGCATCTATCAGTACCCGATCCGTCAGCATCTCAAGAATTACACTTTGGACAGTTATACTTACCCGGTTCTGCACGCTATCCTCTTCATATTGCTCTGCTGTGAATAAACCTGTTAACTTGTGCACTTACCTGTCTCGTTGGTCTGCTTCCGTAACAGTTAGCCCGGACCAAGACAGCGATCAGCATGAGCAATCCGGATCCATTCCAAGAGCTGGTGGACTCACTCAGGAAGGTATTGTTGGCTAGTCATGCCACCATCCCAGCTTCAGTTCGTCCCACAGCACCACCGGCACCCAGCACTTCTTCGGTTCCCGTCAATTCCAGTCCCATGGCCCGACCAGCGCCCTACTCTGGCGGGGCGGAGGAGTACAGCGGATTTCTGTTACAATCTTCATTGATATTCACAATGCAACCTGCTCTCTATCCCACAGATTCAGCGAAAATTGCCTTCATCACGTCTCTGCTTACCGGACCAGCTCTCAAATGGTCTGATACGTTATATCAGCAGGCCGGGCCGGCAACCCAATCGATCCAGACCTTCGTCGCTCATTTTAAAGAGGTTTTCGGACGTTCTGATGCAGAAGTATCTGCAGGAGAACAACTGTATCATCTAAAACAGGGAAGTATGACGACTCAAGATTATTCCCTGCGTTTTCGCACTTTGGCCGCTGCCAGCGGATGGAATGAGCGATCGTTACTGACCACGTACTGGCTCGGTCTGGAACCCAATCTCCGGATGCAGTTAGCTGCTTTGGACGATTCTATGGGATTGGAGAAATTCATTCAGCAGTCACTTCGTTGTTCAGATCGTCTAAAATCCTACCAAGAACAATCTGCCACTACTGCACTCCTCCGACCAGTAACATCCGCCAGCCCTCCGGAACCAGAACCAATGATCCTGGAGTCAGGAAAAATCTTTGCAGCTGAGCAACAGAGAAGGCTGACCCGGGGTCTATGCATGTACTGTGGGGCTGTGGGGCACGTCCATCTCAATTGTCCTCTACGCCCTGTACGATGTTTGGTGAGTGTAATACGTTCTGAATTGGATAACATGCGCCCTCTGACTACCAATGTTCAGTTAACCACCCAAGCCTCTTGTGTTACAGTCGCAGCCCTCATCGACTCCGGGTCAGCGGGAAACTTCATCTCGGACACCCTCTGTCGCCAGCTCCAGCTACGCACTAAAGCCTCAACCACCATCTACCAGATTCAACCCATAACCAACCGGATCAACTCACGGACTCGAATTCACCAGAAATGTGAACCCATCATCCTACAGATTGGAGTCCTACACCGTGAGGAGATTCAGTTTCTGGTTCTGGAGGGAACCACTATGGATATTATCTTGGAGCGCCCGTGGCTGGTAAAACATGATCCCATCCTCTCTTGGGGCACAGGAGAAGTAACTAAGTGGGGAAAGGGATGTGCCGAACACTGCTTTCCAGATCTTCCACGTCCATACCACAAGCTGTTACCTGTCAACGTCACCTCAGTCGAAAGTCCTGTCGAGAAACAGTCAGTCCAGATTCCCGCAGTCTATTCGTCATTTCAGGATGTCTTTTGCCCCAAGAGAGCTTCCCAGCTACCGCCACATCGGCCATGGGACTGCGCCATTGACCTTGTTCCGGATGCTCCAATTCCCAGAGGTAAGATCTACCCGCTGTCGCTTCCGGAGACCAAGGCAATGGAGAAGTACATACAGGAGGCTCTCGATCAGGGTTACATCCGGCCATCAACGTCACCCGCAGCATCCAGCTTTTTCTTTGTTGCAAAGAAGGATGGAGGGCTGCGGCCATGTATCGATTATCGCATACTCAACCAAGGTACCGTCAAGTTTCCATATCCCCTCCCTCTCGTCCCTGCGGCCCTCGAGCAACTACGCACAGCCAAGGTGTTTACGAAGTTGGACCTCCGCAGCGCGTACAACCTCGTGAGAATACGTGAGGGGGACGAGTGGAAGACTGCCTTCGTGACCCCTACTGGCCACTACGAGTACTTGGTCATGCCCTATGGATTGGTCAACGCCCCCTCCGTATTTCAGAACTTTATTCACGAGGTACTCCGGGAGTTTCTGCACCACTTCGTCATCGTCTACATAGACGATATTTTGATTTACTCCCGGAGTGAGGCCGAACATCGCCTCCACGTTGCGGAGGTCCTTCAAAGACTACGGGAACACCACCTGTACCTCAAGGCGAAAAAATGTTCGTTTCACCTATCGGCAGTACACTTCCTTGGATACGTCATAGACCAGGAGGGGGTCCGTAGGGACGAGAGGAAGGTGTCTGCAGTTGTGTCCTGGCCAGAACCCACTACCATCAAAGAGCTTCAACGATTCCTAGGTTTCGCCAATTTCTACCGCCGTTTTATCAAAAACTACAGCATCATCACTGCTCCACTTACCAGTCTGCTCAAAGGGAAACCACGAACCCTGCTCTGGACCCCTGACTCGGCCGCAGCCTTCCAGAACCTCAAGGAAGCATTTACTCAGGCACCTCTTCTGACCCATCCCGACCCTGATCTCCCCTTCGTGGTGGAGGTGGACGCCTCTACTACTGGCGTGGGAGGTATTCTGTCTCAACATCATGGTACTCCTCCATTGCTTCATCCCTGTGCCTACTATTCCCGGAAGCTCAGCCCAGCGGTGAGGAACTATGACATCGGCAACCGCGAGCTCCTTGCCATCAAACTCGCTCTGGAGGAGTGGCGACATTGGTTGGAGGGATCCAACCATACGTTCCAGGTGATCACAGATCACAAGAACCTGCAGTACCTCCGAGATGCCAAACGACTCTGTCCCTGTCAGGCAAGATGGTCCCTGTTCTTTTCCCGGTTTGATTTCACCATAACCTACCGGCCAGGATCCAAGAATACCCGAGCAGATGCTCTGTCCCGCATCCATGATTCCCACGACTTGCCTGACGCACCCACGACCATACTTCCTGAAAACATCATCGTTCAACCCATTGAATGGACGAACCCTCCAGCTGTCGCCACTCCGGAACCCAGATCTCCGCCGGGCTGTCCACCAGGTCGCCAATTCATCCCTAGGACCCAGCGGGTAGATCTGATCCACTCTACGCATACCTCTCTGGGCACTGGACATCCAGGGGCCAACAACACTCTCTCGCTGCTGACGGACCGCTTCTGGTGGCCGCACATGGCAAGGGATGTGAGAAGGTATGTCCAGGGATGTAAGGAGTGTGCGATGTCCAAGAGTCCACGTCATCTGCCTGCTGGGAAACTCCATCCCTTGCCTGTGCCGAACCGCCCCTGGTCACACCTGGGAGTTGACTTCATGACCGATCTCCCCTCATCTGACGGTAACACCTGTATCTTTGTCATTGTTGATCGATTCTCAAAGTTCTGCCGACTAATACCCCTGAAAGGTCTTCCCACAGGCCTAGAAACTGCCGAGCTGCTCTTCAATAAAGTCTTCCGGTACTATGGCATCCCGGAAGACATCGTCTCGGACAGAGGACCGCAGTTTATCTCACGGGTATGGAAGTCATTTCTCAAACTCCTATGTGTGACCGTCAGCCTCTCCTCTGGATACCACCCTGAGACCAACGGGCAGACGGAGAGGAAGATCCAGGAGGTGGGGCGGTTCCTCCGGACATTCTGTCATGGTCACCAGGACTCCTGGAACCAGTTCCTGGGCTGGGCAGAATATGCCCAAAATTCACTGCGGCAACCAACCACAGGACTCACGCCATTCCAGTGTGTGCTCGGCTTCCAACCACCACTCTTCCCCTGGAATGGCGAACCATCACAGGTGCCCGCAGTGGATTACTGGTTCCGGGAGAGCGAGAGAGTCTGGGACGAGGCTCACCATCATCTACAAAGGGCAGTGCGCAGAACTAAAGCCACTGCTGACCAGAAGAGGATTCCGGGTCCCACTTATACTCCGGGGCAGAAAGTCTGGCTCTCCACAAGAGACATCCGTCTGCGCCTGCCCTCGAAGAAATTGAGTCCCAGGTTTGTTGGCCCCTTCACCATCATGGAACAGGTCAACCCCGTCACCTACAGACTTCAGCTACCACCACAGTACCGTATCCACCCCACATTTCACGTTTCCTTACTCAAACCCTTTCACCCACCTGTGATTCCCTCCACAGAACCTGGCCAAGAAGAGGAACCCCCTCCCCCCTTGGTCCTGGAAGAGGGATCCATCTACTCGGTCTGAGAAATCCTTCTGTTCCGACGTCGTGTAATCTGGAGTATCTCGTCGACTGGGAAGGCTACGGACCAGAGGAGAGGTCGTGGGTATCCAGAGTCGACATTCTAGATCCAGCCCTCATGGAGGAATTCCACCGTAACCATCCGGAATGTCCAGCCCCTCGAGGACGAGGTAGACCACCACGACGTCGGAGGCCTCGGCCCTCAGGAGCGGGCCCTGGGGAGGGGGGTAATGTTACGGATTGGTCAGGTTCTGCACCCACAATCACGCCCAGATCACAGTCACCTGAATTCTGATTATCACGCACCTGCACTCCATCAACCACGCACCATAAAAGATCATCACACACACCGCTCATCGTCCGGGCTTGTTTGCACGAAGCGGACTCATTGTGTTTCACTCTCGTGTTCACAATCCTCAGCAAAACCTACCTTGATCCTTACCTTCTGCTATTTACCTGTATTCTCGTTCTGTTCCAGTCAAAAGTCAAGTCTCTGTCTCCAGCCAGCGGTGTGTCAGCCATAAATCTGTCTGCCGAACTCCAGCGGTGTGTGTGTGTCTTCAGCAGTTCTCCTCCCGTCGTTCCTGGAAAAGGAAAGCATCTATCAGTACCCGATCCGTCAGCATCTCAAGAATTACACTTTGGACAGTTATACTTACCCGGTTCTGCACGCTATCCTCTTCATATTGCTCTGCTGTGAATAAACCTGTTAACTTGTGCACTTACCTGTCTCGTTGGTCTGCTTCCGTAACACTATTAGGACTGTATGGTATATCATAAAGACAATAATAAAAATATAAAAATTGCTATTGCATTATGGCTTAATGTGATAGAGATATTGCAAAGTCTGTGATTTAATCAAATAAAATTATGTGCTGCAGGTTTCAGAGTGAAACGGGTACTGTGTTCATGTTTGAATTTGTGCAGGTCATCGCCCATCAATCTTAAACATTTTTTTTTTTATTTGGAAGTCTGCAAGCAGCCATTTACAGATGCAAAGAGGATAAAATACTGGGCAGGCAGGGTAAGCTCACTGTTCGCAGCATAGGCCTAAGAAATATATTCAGCCAGTCTGCTATTTTTGTTTCATGTAGATATGTTTTATGTAGTATAATTTCACAAAGCTAAAGTGTTTTTGCTTCAATTATACAATCTTATTTCTCCTGGACAAACAACACCACTGCACTGGCTAAGAAATCACAGCAGCGTCTCTACTTCCTCCGCAAACTGAGAAGAGCAAAAGCACCGGCCCCCATCATGTACACATTCTACCGAGGAACCATCGAGAGCATCCTGTCGAGCTGCATCACTGTGTGGTTTGGAGCCTGCAATGCATCCTGCCAAAAAACCCTCCAACGCATAGTCAGAGCAGCCGAGAGGATCATTGGTGTCCCTCTCCCCTCTCTCCAGGACATCTATAGCACCCGTCTCACCAAAAAAGCCCTCTGCATAGCAGCAGATCCATCCCACCGTATGCAAAGCTTCTTCAGCCTGCTGCCATCAGGGAGGAGACTGCGGAGTCTCCAGGCCAGGACCAGCAGACTGAAGGACAGCTTCATCCATCAGGCTGTCAGGAAGCTTAACTCTTTACCGGCTCTGCCCCCACTCCCTTCTGCCCCACAAACTTCCTGAACTGCGACACACACACTCACACACACACACACACACACACACACACACACACACACACACACACACACACACACACACACACACACTCACACTCACACTCACACATACTCAAACACACATACTCAAACACACTCACCCACCGACCTGCACCAGTCACTTGTGTAGTGTCACAAGGAGGGTCAGTGACGTGCGGATCCATTTGCAGCATTTATTGAGAATAGTCAACAGGCAGGAATAATCATCAGGAAAACAGGAACAACGTAGGAAATCCAGGAAACAGTTCGATACACAGGCAATGGTCGCAATGGCAGGTAGCAGGAATCGTCAACGGGGTACACAGTCCAGAGTCATACACAGAGAAACCAACACAAGGGAAAACGCTCGGAATTACGACCATAGGGAACGGTAAGACTTCGCAAGGTGGCTGTGTGTGTGAGTGGCTTAAATGCAGACAGTGTGATGAGGTGCAGCTGTGAGCAGTAATCAGTAAAGTGAGAGCAGGTGAATGCAGTGATTAGAGCAGTGGCTTGTGGGGAATGAAGTCCATGAAGTGTGGTGCAAGAGTACATGAAGACAGGATAGACCAGATACATGACAGAGCCCCTCCCCAAGGAGCGGCTTCCAGACGGTCTAACCACATAATACAACCTGGAGGGTGGTGGAGCGGAGGCGGAACAGGGGGAGGGATGGAGGGCCAGGTCCATGTAGGGGTACTGGAACCACAAACTGAGGCGGAGCCGACGGAGGGAGAAGCCATGATGGAGGAAGGGTTGGCTCCTGCCTGGGGCCGACCGACGGAGGTGGAGCCGGTGGAGCCCGAGGTGAAACTGGAGAGTCGATGGTCCTGGGCGACACAGAGGATCCGGAGGACCAAGGCGGAACCCAAGGCTCTGGCGACCCCGGCGGAGATGGAGGTCCGGAGGTACGCAGCGGAGCCGGAGTGACAGAGGATCGAGGCTGTGCCCACGGGAGGGAGGAGGTCCACAGAGCCGGCAGGACGGAGTGACGAGGCGCAGCCGGAGGAGTAGAGTCCAGAGGCGAAGGTGGGGCGACGACTGCCCGGGGCGGAGCCGGAGAGACGATGGAGCCTGGAGGAGCTGGTGGGCCGACGGCCGACAACGGAGACGAGGGAGTACAGAGCCGGGGTGGAGCCGCAGGGTCGGAGGGCCGAGGTGGAGTCCAGGACTCTGAGACTGGAGGTGATGGTGAGGGATCCTTCAGTCTGGACACCGATGGAGACTGGCAGTCCCACGGCAAGTCCTCTGCACCGAAGGTGGGATGTGGGTGAGCAGAGGGACTGTCAGGAGACAGAGGTGGCGGGACTGGAGCAGCAGGGAGGGTGGGTGGGAACAGTCCATGCATGAGCTCCGTGACCAGAACCGGGCAGACAGGAATCTCAGGACGACTGGATGGAACCAGCGGAGGCTCTGGAAGGCTGGGCGGAACCAGCGGAGGCTCTGGAAGGCCGGGCGGGACCAGCGGAGGCTCTGGAAGGCCGGGCGGGACCAGCGGAGGCTCTGGAAGGCCGGGCGGAACCAGCGGAGACTCTGGAAGGCCGGGCGGGACCAGCGGAGGCTCTGGAAGGCCGGGCGGGACCAGCGGAGGCTCTGGAAGGCCGGGCGGGACCAGCGGAGGCTCTGGAAGGCCGGGCGGAACCAGCGGAGGCTCTGGAAGACTGGGCGAAACCAGCGGAGGCTCTGGAAGACTGGGCTGAACCAGCGGAGGCTCTGGAAGACTGGGCTGAACCAGCGGAGGCTCTGGAAGACTGGGCTGGACCAGCGGAGGCTCTGGAAGACTGGGCTGAACCAGCGGAAGCTCTGGAAGGCTGGGCTGAACCAGCGGAGGCTCTGGGAGGCTGGTTGGGAGACCAGCTGCTCGAGCCGACAGCAGCGGTGGGTCCTCCACGCTAGACATTAACCTTTGCCAAGCCGTGGTAAAATGTGGGTGCTGTGGTTCTGGGCTAGCGGCCATCTTGTGTGGTGGCTCTGAGCTGGAGTTTACTGTGGGGACATTGTTGTCGTCTTCTTGAATTCCCACAGTAAAAAGAGAGCCACTCATTTGCAGAGCAAAGTCAATGTACGTTTGTAAAGTCCAGCCAGGTTCGAACATGGGCATGAGTGAAGCTAATGGCTCTAAGAGTCCTCCCCGAAAGAAAATCATCAGGCACTGCTCATCCATCATAGACCGATTAGCCAATTCAATGAAGGCCATAGCATAATCCTCAATTGTCCGCTCACCCTGCTTGAGAAGCATGATCTGTACCGTGGAGTTTGTGCTGGAACCGGATGACATCATTCTCGCTGCTGGATCCTTGTAATGGCGAAGTCTTCTGTCACAAGGAGGGTTAGAGACGTGTGGATCCATTTGCAGCATTTATTGAGAATAGTCAACAGGCAGGAATAATCACCAGGAAAACAGGAACAACGTAGGAAATCCAGGAAACAGTTCGATACACAGGCAATGGTCGCAATGGCAGGTAGCAGGAATCGTCAACGGGGTACACAGTCCAGAGTCATACACAGAGAAACCAACACAAGGGAAAACGCTCGGAATTACGACCATAGGGAACGGTAAGACTTCGCAAGGTGGCTGTGTGTGTGAGTGGCTTAAATGCAGACAGTGTGATGAGGTGCAGCTGTGAGCAGTAATCAGTAAAGTGAGAGCAGGTGAATGCAGTGATTAGAGCAGTGGCTTGTGGGGAATGAAGTCCATGAAGTGTGGTGCAAGAGTACATGAAGACAGGATAGACCAGATACATGACATGTAGTTTGGTGCTCTGCTAACTACCTCTTACTACACTCAGACTACCTCTAAAGACTTGTCTGCTATAACTGTCACTTTATTACACTTATAAGCTCCTTTTGCACCTTATTCTTTTTGCATTTGCACTACTCTGTCCGGTTTGCACTGTTTGCACTGTGCCATGTGCCCTTACTTGTATATTGTTTTTGTTTTTTTATATATTATATGAATAATTGTATTTATTTGTATTTTTAAATTCCTACCTTTTGTATTTAATTTTACGTGTATGCACCTATAGGGTCTGAGAGTAACGCAATTTCAACTCTCTGTATGTCCGGTACATATAGCAGAATTGACAATAAAGTTGACTTTGACTTTGACTTGACTTTGACTTATTTAAATCAAAACATGATCATGATTTAAATGCAGTGATTGCTTTGTTATGGCTACAGTTAGGCCTGTAATAGAGCAAATAAACATCTTCATGACTCATATTTTCATTCTTTCTTGTCTTTTGCTTAAAAATTTTATTTATTTATTTTTTTGCCCATTTGCTTTTGAAAAATCGGTAATTGGAATTGGTCATTAAAAATCAAGATCGGTCCATCCGTAAATTTAAAGGGGTCATCGGATGCAAAACTAACTTTTACATGTTGTTTGAACATTAATGTGTGTTGGCAGTTTGTGTACACAACCACCATACAATGATAAAAATCCACCCAGTGGTATTTTTTTAATCTTTAAAAGTAATATCCCCTTTTTAAAATCAGGTCATTCTCAGCTTCTTGTCGTTGTGACGGCACACCGACAGAGGACGCTCCCACGATATTTCATTGACATGAGCGTCTTACCTTAGACCCGCCCTCACCGAGCTGGAACAGTCCGACTACAACCGCCATTGTGTCGACTCAGGAGCAGGGAAAGAGACAAGAATGTCTCAGATTGAGCGATTGAGGTGTTCTGTTGTTGGATGTAATAATGAACATAGCAGTAGTCATTTACTCCTGACATCTGAGCCGCTGAAGACGCAGAGCGCCGATTCACATCTACATATGCGTCTACTGTTCGTGCAAATCGTTCCTGATGCAGCTTCACCCACAACAGAAGTGAGTATAAGGGGTTTTTTTATGCATCTTTGCAAATGGTCTTTCTTAATAATGTGCTTGTTGGCAAGTTTCATGGCTAAATGTGGCTAAATGCGGCTAAAGTAAACATCTCATCGGGTGCGTTCGAAACCGCATACTCAATGAGTAGGTACTTATTTTCAATAAGTACTTACTTAACGAGCGCTAAAAGAGTACGTACTCTACAGCCAAATCTCGTTGTGTATGGATGTGATCTGCACGTCTTCCACCATGTTGACGTTATCATGTGACCAACGACGTTATAACAAGTGCAACAACTTAACATATAGCAACAGGTTTAATTCATCTTTCTATAAATATTTTGATATTGATGAAATTTGTTCATTTTGTGGTCATGTTGAAGAAACAGCTGTTCTTTTATTGTGATTGTAGTATAACGGATAAGTTTTGGGTTCATTTAGGTTTTTGTATTTTTTAATTTTTGTTAGGAAAACCCAAATTCTTTATTTTTTGCAAAAGTTATTACTTTTGTTTTATGTTCAAAATTGTTTATCCACACGCAAAACTATAGCTTAAATTCTTGTCGAATTTCTCTTTTCATCCCTGAGGCTTATCAATAACAAAAATAAATCCAATTTTTGATAAACTATGATGTGAATATTTGGATTATTCAGATATTTAATCATATTTCCCTGTGTATATAATCACATACTATGATGTAAGCAAGCCTAATAGTTATGTTTTCAGTTTTTCTCATTGTGATTGTTCATTGTTAAAGATAAATACCATCTTTCCCTGAGCCTGTAATAATAAGTTATGTAGTAATAATAATAAAAAGAAAATAAGCACAACAGGTGCTCAAACACCTCATAGCATCAGTAACACAACGACCCTACCTAGTACATCTTCCTCCATGTTTGCAATATCTGCACAAAGGAGACGTGGATCCGCTGCTCGAAGATCTTGTGTTCGGAGAAGACAGTTGATTTTACACTCAAAAAATGTAAGTATTACTACTTAGAAATTAAGATTACCTCAGAATGCACTGATCAATAATAATGATAAATGCTGACCTATAATTAATTATATTTTTTAGTAAAACAAGCATGTTTTTTTTTTTCAATCAAGTAATTCATTAATGCATATGTTAATGAAACTTATATTTTATTTACTGATAACAACATGGATATATGAGTAAAATAATAAAGTAACCATGAACATAAATAAAGACACGTGGAACAAAGATTTATTCAGACATATTGGTATTTTAGTCTTTCTCTAGATGCTCTCGCTGGCTCTTTGGTCTCTGAGGATGAAGAGACCACAGCAACATCTGGTCCAGATGAGACCAAGGGCAGGTGGAGTGATGGAGGGTCTCATCCATGGCACTTGACCATTTCCAGGATGCTGCTGTGGATTTCTCTTTTCTCACTGCACACACCAGTCTGCAGCAGACATTTCAGATCATACAAAGATGCACAAATACAATACAAAAGCTGTCATTTTAACAGCACAATTCCATTAGATCTCTGTATTAGAAGTAACAAAATTACCTAACTTTATATTAAGTTTCAGATTTTACTTTTTTCCCCACAAATGCTGCTGTCACCTTTCCTTTCAGGTCCTGCTCCACCGCAAAATATCTGCAACAAAGGCACAGAAATCTAGAATCAGAAAAGTGCTTAAAGTTTTTTTATTTTATTTATTTTTTTTTTTTTTTATTAATAAACTGCAACTTAAGGTTTAAATAGATGTCTGTAGTGTACTCACTCAAAGCCTTTGATGGCAGCACTGCTTCATCAATCACTCTTCACCGGACAAGCATACTTGTCTCATCTGTCCCTGTAACATCCACACAAGATTCAGTTACCTCTGATTTGTGTGCTCAATCCTAAATTTATGAGGTAGCTGTTGTGTTAATTGGCTTTTTATCCAATACAAATGCTCCTGAATTTATCAACAGTACTGTTAGACAAATGAAATAGATAACTAATGTTTAGTTACTATATGTACATGTGTTTATTTACATTACATTAATCTAATGACAACAGAGAATTCTACATAAACTCACATAACGTCCATCACTCATTTAGATGTCTGTTTGGTGTTGTGATGTGCTCATCTCAGAACATGTTCCTGTCAGTAGTTAAACATTTAGTAATCATCTTTAAGATGTATATGGTCGCTATACGTAATAAAACGTGTTTTACAGCGAAATCACAAATATACTTTAACGTTACACGTCTTGACACCTAATGCAAATCAGCAGTTTACGATACAGTAGCTCAACAAATACGATTTTAAGACAGGGAACCGTGTTTTGGTTTGTAATACTCACATTTGTAAACACCCTCGTCGCGGTTCTCAATCACGTTCGATGATGACGTTTTGGCCTCCTATGGCCTCCTGGGATTGAAAAGTGTGCATCAGATGAACACTTCAGAATCTGGGCTGAAGCAGTAGGACATCCGGGGATTTCTCGCCTACTCTTTTGTGAATACTGAGGTTTCGAACGTACTTCTTTCTTCACGTACTCATTTTTCCTACTATATAGTAGGTAAGTAGGCATATTCGAACGCACTTTAAGTAGACGTTTGTCCAAATCTCGCGAGAATTAGTGCACTCGCCTACTAATTCTCGCCTACTCTTTTATGAATACTGAACATTCAAACATACTTTTTTGCTCGCCTACTGCTTTTTGCCTACTAAATAGTATGGAAGTATGCGGTTTCGAACGCAGCGATCATCTCTTAAGGGAAGAGAGGGGCGGGGCGAGCAGAGCTCATTTGCATTTAAAGGGCCATACAATAATATAAGTTGATGCTTTGCAGATGTTACGAGCGCGGTCTCTGTGGCTCCCTCCGTTCCCTGCCAGCGGGAACCCTCACCTGAATATTGACTCCATTACCCACAAGTCCGTGCCTGGGACTGTGCACTTCCGGTTCCGGGTAACTCGTGTCACTTCCATTCTGTCCCCTTTATCAGCGTGCCACACTGGCTCACTCCTCACGAAGTTTTGATGGTTATGTCCCCAATCCTGAGCGTTTCATATCGGACTGCTTACCCGTTGCCAACTGGACTGTTTCTGTTGTGTTTGAACCTCTGCTGCCGGCCCTCTTTTGACCCACGCTTTCCACACGGACTATTGCTTTGTTCAGCCGCCTGCCTCGACCCCTTTGCATGGACTCTGACTACCCGATTGGATTTGCCTACACCACAACAGTTTGCCAGTGTTGACCAACGCCTGTATAAGTTGTCTGATTTATTAAACTTGTTGCAAATGGATCCGATGTCTCAAGATTCCTCTGTTGACCCGTCACAGCAGAGCTGATTTTGACAAGGTAAAAAGGTGTTTTTTTTACACTACTATTGAGAATTTTTAACCAAAGTATATTATAGACTTTTCATTAAGACCCTAAAGAATCATATGAACTTGTGGAAAATGGGCATCTGATGACCCCTTTAAAAATGTTTGAAATGAAGGAATTAGTATTGCAATTTTACAATGCAATAAAATTTGGTTAAAAATATTACAGCTACCTTTGGATGATACTAGTAAAGTTCTCGATTAATGTCTTTTTTGTACAGCTCTTATTTTTATTACTTTCATACTTTATTTTTTGTGTAAAGCTATGCAGTTTCTGTGTCAATGATGGGTGGTGGATGCAAAGGGCACCAGCAAAAGTCTTAAGATTGAGAAATATGTTACTACTATCTAATGAATGTTACTACTATCCAGTTAGACTTGCTAATTGATGAGCCCTGTTTTTTCAGTATACAGATGTTTGTTTGTTTGGCAATAAAAAATTCTGACATATGACAATGTTAAAGATGTCATGATAAAAATGGCCAAAGTTTCAAAAAACGAGTTGGACATAGAACAGAGTATTTCTGTGCCAAATACACTTTTCAGGGTTCATATAAGTTTCTGAATTTTTTTTTTTTCCGAGTATGGCTTTGCATGACTCTTTGTATGGGCACTTCTCCTGGAAGAATATACACACACATAAACCAGAGCATGAGCAAGAGCACACCCATCAACATGCTTTATTTGGGTTACGAAAGTCACAGACAGCGCTGCACGGGATTTGCTCAAGAAGGATTAGTCATTTTGTTTTTAGATCCCGAATCAATGAAATCAACCACTGTCACCAAAGAAGTGCTTTTGGTTGAGAGGGAAAAATAACCTTGTTCAGCTTCCCAAAGCTTCTCCAGGGCAGCAATGGAGTTGTTCAAGTATGTTTGTTTGTTCCCAGCATTTAGTTTTATAAACAAATTAAATAAAATTTAAGCCAATAAAGTTTTTGTTCCTGTTTTATTTGTTTTATTTATGTCGATGTCACAGCTTGCAGACGATTGTTACACAAAAGCTCTGCATGCTTGTGACTCTGCTGTTACAACATGTTGTGAACAGACAGAGAACAGATTTAGTCTTTAAACACAAAGTCTTTATTGCAAAAGACACAACCAAACAGGACAGGAATCATAAACCAACACAATAACATAAACAAGACCAGCCAGGATAAGGAAGAACGTAAAGGAGAAGTTCACTTCCAGAACAAAATTTACAGATAATTTACTCACCCCCTTGTCATCCAGTATGTTTATGGCTCAATCCCAATTCTACCCCTTACCCCTACACTTAGCCCTACCCCTCCGTTTGGCGCGTTCACGTGAAGGGGTATGGGTGTCTCATTTCTCTTTTGGTTGGAGGGGTAGGGGTAAGGGGAAGGGCCAGATAGCCCTCCAAACGAAGATTTTTCAGGACCTCACTTCAAACGAAGGGCTAAGAGAAATTTCCAACATGGCTGCTCACTCGAGCAAGCAGACTCGTAAATATAAGTAATTTTTGCCTTTAATAAGGATTTTCATGACAATGTTTCATTATATGTATATTACCTTCAATCTTGTGTTTGTGTTTATGGTGTTGTTTTGTAAATAAACGTTTGCAAAAAAATCGCTAAAGTTTGCTAGCAGATAGCACTGATTGCACGATATTACAAAATATATTTTTATGTCATATACACTTGACTGCATGTTAGAAACACGAAAGACCAGTGGCACGGCAATTTGCAACGGTGGTGTAGTGGGGAGGGTGTACGCAGGTATACGGTGTATAAACACTTCCACTTTTTAAATCCCCTCTGATGCGCATTATTCAGTAGTGTCCTGCATTCGCCAAAATCATGGCAGTCCACCTCATCCAGTCATGTTAATAAATGTAAATATTCGCTCAAAACACCCGAAAAAGGCAGTGATGATGCAGTCAGGACCGTGGAGCTGGCTTGCTTTGAAATGTATTTGATGATTGCGCCTAATGCACCTGCGCCTGCTCACCGCACCAGTAATTTAAATCAGTACATAATAATAAAAACGATACCTTACAAATAAAAAGAAGCTGATTTTTACGATCAGAAATTACTTAAACCAGTGAACCCCTGTAAACATTTTAGTCCAAGGATCCAGAAAACGAATGCGTTCAAATAGAAAGTTCAAAACGAAATTCACAAATGAAGCATATATAGCCTACTTCTCCAGGCAGCACTACACTGATTAGCAATTTGCCGCGCATGTGATAATGCGTTGTTTGTTTTGCTTACGGCCACATGTGAATGAACGGTGCGTACACCGTACATTTGTACTTTTTGAAACATGACAACATTTTGACATCTTGGAATGAGTGATAAACATCTGCGCATGTCCTCTGAGTAACATTAGGAACTAGCGACAGCCTATGATGACGTATCACAGTGTTGTAGTGGTGTCCCAATTTCTTAGGGGAAATATTTTAGCCCTTCCCCTTTACACTTTGTTTCAAGGGACAAGGGGAAGGGGCGAGGGGTAGGCGAAGGGGTAGAAAATAGAATTGGGATTGGGCCTATGTCTTTCTTTCTTCAGTCGTAAAGAAATTGTTTTTTTGAGGAAAACATTTTTGATTTTCTCTTCACATAGCGGACTTCTATGGTGCTCACGAGTTTGAACTTTCAAAATGAAGTTTAAATGCTGCTTCAAAGGGCTCTAAACGATCCCAGCCAAGGAAGAAGGGTCTAATCTAGAAAAACAATTGGTTATTCTCTAAAAAAAATTGACAATTCAGTGCTTAATTTGAGCCGGATTCTGTTCTAGAAAATGTAAGATTTTGGATTTTTTTGTGTTTCGGTATTTGTTCGACGGCGGAGACGAGGGAGCAGAGAGCCGGGGTGGAGCTGCAGGGTCGGAGGGCCGAGGCAGAGTCCAGGACTCTGAGGCTGGAGGCGATGGTGAGGGATCCTCCAGCCATGACACCGATGGAGACTGGCAGACCCGCGGCGAACCCACCGCACAGATGGTGGGCTGAAGGTGAGCAAGGGGACAGACAGAAGACAGCGGGGATTCTGGAAGGCTGGGCGGAACCAGCGGAGATTCAGGATGGCTGGACGGAACCAGCGGGGATTCAGGCATAGACAGAAGAGGGAAGGTGGGTGGGTGGGAAATCCAGGCAGACAGGTGACAAAGTCTATTAAGTCCCCAGAGTTGTGCTCATGCTCACCCCCAGTGGTGGTGCAGTGGGGAGGGCTCTCTACTGCCCTCTCTTGCTCCACGAAGCACTCCACCGTCGCAGATGTAGTGGCCGGCTCTCGCACCTGGTCGGAAGTTATGACCCCGTCGGTAGGGCTGGGCGATATGGCCTAAAAATAAAATCCCCGATTTTTTCACAAAAAACTCGATTTAAAAAACTGAAACGATCTGCCAGCAGGTGGTGGTAAGACACTGATTTAATTACTGAATCATTTCATTCATTTGATTCGATTGAACGGATGGTTCATTCAAGAATAAAGCAAGTGACTCTTTATGAATGGGAAATTGAATCATTTCACTAGATTCGTTTAAAAACGCATGTTCATTCATAAACGAAACACCGCTGTGTTTGAGTGGAGATGCGCAGCGGCTCAGCTGTGACTTGTTTCAGATTACTTTTGACGACGAAATAGAGCAAGAAAGGCAATGGTGTTATAGTCAGACAATGTAAGTCACTTAATAATAACTTCTTGTTTATTTAACTGTTGTAATAAATCAATATCTCATTTACAAACTCCCTTAAAAATGATTAAAAGCTGTCACTCATCTTAGTTCGCAATCTCACAAAGCTCTATTATAATAAACGAAGCTACTGCCCATTCAGTCTCTTATTTACACTCTCTCTACACTTGAGATACATTTGGCAACGTGCAAAACACAGAAACCTTTGAAGCTCCACTCAGCGCAAATACAAATATGCTGGTCGGGTCAGTCGCACATGGTGCTCCTAAATATTTTTTCATAGTCGCACGTAGTAGTTTCTTTTTGCCCTTGAACGGCGGGTCGCACCAGTGCGACCTAAGATTCTTTTTAGTCGCACCATTGAGAAATTAGGTCGCACTCTAGAGCCCTGATATGCAAATAATTCGCCATTGTCTTCAATCATCTCTCTACTCTGTTTATGTGGTAAGTGAAATTGTATGTACTGTAATGTAACAGGCTAACTTGCTAGCAAGCAGCTAATCATGTCCCCTTAGTGACTCGCGTTATTTTACCAGAACGCATTGTTTTCCATTCTGAATACATATATATATATATTTTTATTAAAAAAATTGCGATACCTCAATTTAATAAAAAATTAAATAGTCTTAAAATGTAAATTCGAATTAATCGAAAAAATCGAAAGAATCGCCCAGTCCTACCCGTCGGCACTCCATACTTCTGTCGTTCCAGGCTCGGGCTTCCCGTCTACGAATGCCTCATAATTCGTGGGTCGGGGTGGCTGGCTGGGATCTGGGTCCGGAGTGGCACTGGTGAGATTATCCACGGAACAGGCGGGGAACGAGGGTCTGTTTCTCGCCAGTGTCCACTCCACAAATGCGGCGAAATCTGCTCGAGGGCCGTCCTCGGACGACGGTGCTCTGCATGATGCATTAAGGCTGGCTTCATAAAACACACAGAGCGCGTCGTCCGGGTAGCTGGTGGTGTGAGCTACTAGTTGGAACATTAATGTGTAGCCCTCGAGCGGTAATTCCCCCTGCTTCAGCCGTAGGAGGAGGAATTCTGGGCGGAGTAGGGGATCCATGAAAAACACATGACGGAAACAAAAGACTGGAAAAAACGAACGGGAAACAAAACAGAGGTGAAGACGCAAAAATAACTGTATTGGTCGGTCTTTCTGTCACATTTACACAGAAACAAACGAACAACGACGTAGTAAAAGACGTATATTTAATAAATCCAACGAAAACTCAGGAAAACACAGGAACACCAGGAGATAACATCAAAGACCGACCAGGATAGAGGACAAACACACACCTTAAATGCACAGACTGATTACAAACACAGGTGCAGACAATGAGGGATGAACCAAAATACACAGAGCA
Source organism: Garra rufa (assembly GCF_049309525.1). Lineage (NCBI taxonomy): Eukaryota > Metazoa > Chordata > Actinopteri > Cypriniformes > Cyprinidae > Garra > Garra rufa. The sequence goes on from NC_133372.1 coordinate 16,150,167, forward strand.
GTGGGGGGAGATGATGGGTGAAACCAACTAAATTGTCCAGGGGTGTGACAGTGAGCAGCGAAATGCTTAGAGCGTGTAATAACAGGACCAGAAATGATACTAAATCAAGTGAAATATTATAAATGTATAAACATTATAAACACTAGGGCTAGGGCTATAATGGAACAAATTATTTAAATGTAACGGTATTCAGAACAGAACAAGAATGAATATATATATATATATATATATATATATATATATATATATATACACACACACACACACACACACATATATATATATATATATCTAAGAAACCAAAACAAAGCGAAACTGAAAGTAACAGGCGTTGGGCTCACGTAACTCTGTAATTCGGCATAAATTCATATGTTTTCATATATGAAAAGGAACAAATAAGGGCAACAGAGGGAGAAACCAAATAAAACAGTCCCACAGGGGTGACAATTACAAAACCAACACAGACAGTCCAAGGGATGTGACATAACAGGGGGTGGGCGCCCTGGAGGAAGGTGACTGAGGAGACATGGAAGGCCTCCAGGGCGAATCAAGGAGCTCAGGGGGCCATGGCAGACCAAGGAGCTCAGGGGGCCACGGCGGAGCAGACAGTTCAGGAAGCCATGGCGGATCAGGGAGCTCAGCGAGCCATGGCGGATCAGAAAGCTCGGCGAGCCATGGAAGAGCGGACAGTTCAGGAGGTCATGGCGGAGCTAACATGTTCCAGCAGTCATGGCAGAGCGGCCTCCACGGCCTTGGCCTTCACACTCGGCCCGGCCCCTACGACCGGAGTCATATAGCCCCCCCAAATTTTCTTGGGAACAATTAGGGGACCACCGGCCAGGATAGGCTGTGGAGGGCGCACTGGAGGACTGGGCTCTGGAGGCGTGGGCAATGGATGGCACTCAGGAGGAGTGGACACAGGAGGGCACTCGGGAGGAGCTGGCACTGGAGGGCGCTCGGGAGGCGCAGGCTCTGGAGGGCGCTCTGGAGGTTGCTCTAGAGGGCACTCGGGAGGACCGGGCACAGGAGGGCTGGACGGGACCAGCAGAGACGAAGGAGACTTAGGAGGGCTGGATGGGACCAGTGAAGACGTAGGAGAGAGGATTGGTGCAGTAAACTCCAGAGGGAGCGCCCTGTCCATAATGTTGACGAAGCCCGCGGGAACGGACTCAGGCGAGACGGCCAACTTGACCGGGGGCTTGGGCGATGCAGCCATATTGGATGGGGACTCAGGCGTTTCTGGCTGACGGGACATCTGAGGGGCCGGCGGGCTTGAGCGCTGGACGGAGGCCTGTGGTACTGGGCGGTACAACCCAGTGTTTACAAAGTGAACATGCAAAGAAGACCAAACACCCTTTACAAAAAAAGTGATGTAGGATGATTTTGAAGTTGAAGTAGAAAATGACATGGGAGTTTTTGTACATGCTGAGCTAGACAAGATGAGCATTTGAGGTTGAAAAGTATATATATCAGTAACTACTGACAACTCAAGACAAATGGGAGATTAACCACAGGAATTGATAAAAACAAACTAAAAGTTCATGAAATGGAAACTAACTGAACATATGCGTTAACATTACACCAGAATGCACAACCTCACGCTGTAATAAACAAACAGATAAATGAGGGAGGGAAGGAGGGGGCTTAGGAGGTGGGCAAGGAGACGGAGATCCGAAGATCCAGTGTGACACTAGGTGACTGAGACAAAGGCAGGGACCTGGAAGACCTCGGCAGAGCCGGAGCAACTGAGGGCCAAGGAGGAGCTGAAGAGAAGGAGTCAGACGGAGCCAGAGGGATGGAGAGACGAGGCAAAGCTGGAGGAGTGGAATCCCATAGTGGAGGACAGACAATGACTGACCAAGACAGAGCTGGAGTGACGAGGGAGCCTGGTGGAAGCAGTGGGATGACGGGCCACACTGGAGACAAGGAAGCAAATAGCTAAGGCAGAGCTAATGGATAGAAAGGCCAAGGTGAGACAGGGGATCCTGCATCCTGTGGGCTGGTGCAAATGAAAAAGTGCAGCAGAATGATGGCTGGCTGGGCTCTGGGCCTGGATGTGTTCTCTCCAGACACCTGATGACGGTCTCCCTCCAGTCAAGTCCTGTGGTGTCTGGGAGTAAACAAGAACAGTCTTTAATGAACAAAACCACAGGGAATAATCCAACACAATGAAACACAAAGCACATACAAGGACTGGCACTTAAATGCATGGGCTAATAAGAGGAAAACAGATGCAACGAATGACTAATTAGACAAAACAAGAACAGAAACATGACCATATAAGGGTATACAGGTCCATATTCCTGACATATCGCCCCTCCCAGAAGGCGCGTCCTCACGCCATACTAAACAACAGAAGGAGGCTTAAAGGGAAACTTGGGAGGAGGCTGGACATCTGGGATGAGTACGATGAACAGAGGGAGTAGCCATGGAGGAGGAAGGGCTGACAATCCCAGGGGCCGACCGACGGGCAGAGAGGGAGAGCCAAAGATCCAGAGTGACGAGGAGGATCCAGAGGACTGAGGTGGAGCCGATGGCGCCGGAAACCGACACGGAGGCGTGGATCCGGGAGGCCACGGTGGAGCCGGAGAAACAAAGGACCAAGGTGGAGCCGGAGGGATGGAGGAGCCTGACAGGGATACTCCAGCCGTAATGCCGCTGGAGACTGGCAGACCCGTGGCAAGCCCACTGCACAGATGGAGGGCTGAGGATGAGCAGAGGGGCGATCCATGGCTCTGTCGCTCCGTTCGCCGATGGCTCATCATTCGCGGCGGGCTCTGGCTCTCTTTCAGTGGTGGGCTCGGGCATGCGTTCCGTGCAGTGTGGCACTGTCCACTTCATGAAGGTAGGAAAAATTTGCTCGAGGGCCACCCTCGAACAACGGCGCTCTTTATGTGGGGTTTAAGCTGGCATCGTAGAACGCACAGAGCATGTCGTTCGGTAGCTAGAAAGTAGGGCTGCACGATTATGACAAAAATCATAATTGTCGATTATTCCCTTAAAAATTGTAATTGTGATTATTAACTACGATTATTACAATTTACATTGATTAATGTTTTATACCATTGTTTAAAGCAACTACATGCCATAATTTTATCTAAAAATAAAAAACAAGCTGAAAACACTTTTATTGAAAAACTTGTATTGCTTTTCTCGTTGCCACAAATGTCAACGATACATTGGTTTGGTTTCTTAAATAAAAAAAGTAAAAATGCAAAATGCAATATACGTAAGGATATGCCGGTATAAATTTTTGTTGCGATTAACTGAAAAATGCATAACATTTACAGTAAGATCTCTTAGTTAATGCATCAATATTCACAATGAGCAATAGCTACATTTGCTACTTAAATTATTAATCTTTGTTAAAAAATACAACTCTTAGTTTATGTTAGCTAATTAAATAACACAGTTGCAACTTTTGATTTTAACAATTTGTTATTAAATATTGTAATTACCTAAGATTAATGAATGTTTAGAAGAATTTTTCATTGGCAGTTTATGTTATGTGTAAGTATTTGGCGCTGTGATGAACACCATAGCAAATACACAACACTTTTCAGAAACTGAAAACTGTTTTGTTTACAGGGTTTCTGGGGTAGCGGCTGCATTATATTTAGCGCCATCTGCTGTCAGAGAACGAAAGTGCGCTTTCATCCAGAGCATCTCTCACGTTCTCCGCCATGTGCTTCTCATTAAGAATGGGCAATACTGCAAATTTTGGTATGGATCCGATAACAAGTAAATACAGGGCCAATATCGCCGATACTGATATAGATACCAATACTTTTTCCTTTTAAAAACATTAATTTAAATGACCAATTACTCTTTGTGTATTAACAATAATTAATGTTGATACGACTAAAATATTATATTATATTGTATTTATTTGACCCTCTAACTCTAGCACCCTCTATTCTAATTTTATTCTTTATAAAATAAAAAAAGAAGAAAAAAACTTCAAGACTTATACTCCATTCATTTACTCACTGTTTGTTTTCTTTAAAAAAAGGGGGGAAGCTTGCTTTCAGCTTGCTTTTTCTTCTCTTTTATTCTATCTATTTTCGTTTTATTTATTATAGAATTTAAAAAACTCTTGCTATGTGTACTGCGTTAGGCTAAATGAGACTTGTGATAGCACTTGCATGTTATTGCTCTTTTGCTGATTCTGATTGCTTCCATTGTCCTCTTTTGTAAGTCGCTTTGGATAAAAGCGTCTGCTAAATGTCTTAATGTAAATGTAATATTACATTCACCTTAAAACTATGTGGATATTCTTTGCCTTTCTAAAAGTTTTCAAGCAGAGGAGTCCAGAATATGAAAGCAATGCATATAGTTTTATCTTAAGCATTTTACTCTCATAGTTATAAACAAAAACTTTTAAGTAATATTAAAAGGCCAAACTCAGTATACTGATGATGCAAATTATGTGCAGACAAGCAGCCCAGGATGTGAACACAAAGTGCATGCATGTTAAGTGTTTTCCTCTGATAGAAAACGTGTAACGTTTAAACACACAGGGTGGATGGCACAAACGATTTTATCCGTGTTATTTTTCTCATTATTTCCCTACCGTGCCTAATGAAGCAAACATCTTGTACATTCACAGAAAAAAGCTTACTTCTGCATTGAAAAATAATGTGGATAATTTGGTGGTGTTGCCACAGAAGCAATTTCTAGCGATCCATATCTCGCTTTAGACAAAAGTATCCGCTTACGCACGTAATGACATGACAACAAAGCAGCATACTGTAGTAAGCGAAGAAATAGCGTTTGCATACGAAATGTGAAACAAGTAGCATATACACAGAGACATGGTTACTCTTTGTTAAATATATTAAGCAATGTACTAAGTGTAGAGGAGATAAAAAACTTATAATATCGATCTCAGCTGGCTAGTATCGATCCGATACTAATACCAACGTTGGTATCGATACTATCGATATTAGGATCGATCCGTGAACCCCTACTTCTCGTCTGTGCTTGTTTACATCAGAGGGCACTCGCGTCTTTGACGCAGCATATAGCGTGTTGTGCATTGTGACGTTGATGGGAAAAGTTATCCTAAAATGCATTTATAATTCTGAATAATTTGTTATTAAATAATTATTCTCAGTATTTTGATGTGCCCACGATATCTCCTCTCACAATGTGACATGCTCTAATTCTAAACACACCTCTTAAGCATGCAGAATAATGAACTTTTTTTTGTAATCGCAGCTTTGAATGATTACATAATCGTGATTAGAAATTTGATTAATTGTGCAGCCCCTACTGGAAAGGTTGGCGAGCTGTGGCAATTGAACGATCTCTCCCCCTGCTCCAGCAGAAGGATGGGGTAATCGGGGCGAAGGATGGGATCCATGCCAGGAACACAGCGGAAACAAAACACTGAGCAATAACCAGAAAAGAAAAAGGGGTGGGGGGATGGGGTAAACACAGAGGTAACTGTTTTGGTTCGGGTCTTTTGTCACACTCGCTGTAGACGCGGAGTAAACGAGAACAGTTTTTAACTAGAAGGTAAAGTTTCGATGACAAACTTTAAATGTTGGCTTGGAGAGCCAAACCGGGCAGCCTTGGGGCAAAAGTGCCAGAACACTTGTGTGTCCGGCGTTCTCGAGCTGCCCCGCTGCGAAAATGCGCCCTTGCTATTTCATTTAAAAAAAGCATAATAGGCTATGACAACAGGTTCAACAGAGTTGGCTAGCTGGATGTGAAAAAAATATTTGTATTGTTTTTATATGCTTGTAATTGTTTTCCCTGTTTGCTATTTTCAAAGTTCTCTCACCTAAATGAAACACTGTAAATAGTCTTTGAATTGAGATCTTGAAGGATTAGTTATTCTGTGGCCCCCTCTTGTGGACATTACCATTATTGCCTTCATCTCTGAATCATATTAACATTGCATAGTTTTTATTATATATTGATTCTTGTTAGGGCAATAAATAAATGCATACATAAATACATAAAAGAAGCAAAGAAAAGTGAACGATTTTTTTTTTCATGGAGTAACATTGAAGACAGAAAGCAGAATGCGTCCGCTTTAATGTTGAAATCCAATATAATGATCCACATCCGATTTATTTCTCAACAATTCATGTTCACTTGAGACATAAACAACTGTTTATATTCGTTAAGCTATGATGTATTTTGAAATGATCTTGTCTGTGTTTGTCCGAGAGAAGTGTTTCTTATTGGCAGGGCCGCTGCTCGCAATTTTGGGCCCTATGACAAAATATGAGTTTGGGCCCCCCCTACCACAGCAAAGTAGATCTCTGGGGGCCCATAAAGGGCATGGGCCCTTAGAATCGTCCTAACTTACCCCCCTTAGCGGCGCCCCTGCTTATTGGCAGAATCGAGGATTAATGTAGTGTGGAGCGCCTGCATCAAAGCCACGACGCGTTGCTGTGCAGTTGACCACACAAGCAGAAATAAGCAAGCATTTAACCTTTTTTAATACATTACTCTACTATTATTGTGTTGAATCGCTGGAGTGTTTGTATTTAAATACCTTTAAAAGACGTGCAAATGATGTCTTTGTTGACAGACGGAGAACTGAGCCGTGCATCCCATGTTAGTTAGTTAAACAAATGAAACAGCTCATTTGCACTCAATGTAGCTCTTTAAAATGTTCTTCTATATTTATTGTGTACAATCGCTGGACTGTTTTTATTTAAATGCTTTTAAAAGACGTTCAGTGCAGACGGGGATCTCCGAGCCGTGAAGCTCGTCTGTTTAACACATTTGCTGAAGACAGCACTTTAACTTTGAAATAAAACAGATCACAAACAGCTGAATTTATCTCTTGATGTGTTCTAATGGGTATTTAGCATTAAATCGCTGTAATATTTTAATTTTAAAGGCGGTCAAATTCGTGCAAATGATGTCCTTTGTGGCCACATATACAGAGAAGGTACGCTTTAAAGGCATGTATACCACTGAAGGAAAGCTTTCGGTTTGACATAAAACAGCTCACAAACAGCTGAATTTAGCTCTTGATGTGTTCTAATGGGTATTTAGAATTAAATAGGTGTAAAATACAAATAAATACCGCCTTTAAAATTAAAACATATTTTAAAGGCGGTATTTATTTGTATTTTACACCGATTTCAAAGCGAAATTAGGTAAAAGGTCCCTCCCCCCGCCCCTTCAGTGGAGTGAATTGCTCCTTTAGAGGGGGCATTTTTCTCAGCCATGTTAGTCTATGGGAAATTTTTCATTTTCCAAAAATTAATAGGAAATAAACTGTAAGTCTGATCAATCTAAAAAGATATAGCAACTAACTTCGGATCAGGGCCCAGGTCTCTGCCAAGTTTGGGGCTTGTGGCATTAAAGGCCTAGGAGGAAATGCGTTCAACATATTTTACTCTCAGAAGAATTATAATAAGTTTAAATAGCATAACAGTATGTTGGCTCTCCAAGCCAACATAATGAACAAAACCACAGGGAATAATCCAACCCGACGAGGGAAGAACACAAGGACTGGCATTTAAATACATTGGCTAATGAGGGGAAGACAGGCACAATGAATGACTACTTAGACAAAACGAGAACAGAAACATGACCATGTAAGGGTACACAAGAAAAGAGACAGGGGTGGAAACACAGCAAGACAGGTCCATATTTCTGACAGAATGCAAAAAATAAGGATTTTCAAGAAATTGTTTGAGGGTTTCTTTTAGGTAAGCTTAACTTGGCTTTTACTGTTGGGCTCTTATTAATTCTTACAACCCCAATTCCAGAAAAGTTGGGACGTTTTGTGAAATGCCTTAAAATCAACAATATGCTATCTGTTCATTCTCTTTAACATTTATTTAATGGACTAAAGTACAAAGAAAACATTACAATGTTTTCAGTGACCAACTTATAATTTTAATTTGTAAATATAACCAAATTTTGATTTTCATGGCTGCAACACACTCCAAAAAAGTTTCCTTTTAATTACAGTGTTTAATTGTGTGGGGATTGAGGAGACTAATACTTCAAGTTTTGCAAGCAAATTTGTTGTCCAATCTGGCTTGATAAAAAAAACAAAACAAAAAACATAACATGACAGTCATTTGCGTTTGCATCTGTCGCTGATGAAAATCTGGATGGTCTATTTGGTCTTTGGTACTGAGACCTCGACGTCCATTTTTCCCAGAAACAAGCTAAAACATGGACTCGTCTGACAACACCACACATTTCCATCGTCCTTTTGACTATCTGAGATGGCTCTGGCCCAGAGAACCCCATGGCAGCACTGCATAGAATTGATGTTTAGCTTTCTGCTAGTGTAACAGAAATTCAAGTTGCATTTATTGATGCAGCTGCAGAATGTGTTAAGTGACAGCATTTATAGTATTAAATACTATATTTAACACAGCAGCATGACGGTTTCTTATGCAATGCCATCTGAGAGCTCATGCACATTCACCTGAGGTGTCTTGCCTCTCCCTACACAGACTGACATTTCTCTGGATTCCCTGAATCTTTTCACAATATTATATATGGTAGCTAGTGAAAGACCTAAATTCTTTGTGATTTTCTATTAAAAAAATTTGAAGAGTCTCGTCACATCTCAGCTGACCTCCCAGAGTCTCGTCACGTCTCATCTGATCTTCCAGAGTCTAGTCTCAGCTGATCTCTAGTCTCAGTCTCGTTATGCCTTAGCTGATCGTCCAGAGTCTCGCCTCGTCACAGATGTTTGTCCAGAGTCAAGTCACATCTCAGCCGATCCTCCAGAGTCACGTAATGTCACTGCTGATCTCCCAGAGTCATGCCACATCTCAGCTGACCATCCAGTCTCTTCGCCTCCTGTTTGCTGCACCAAGATCCTCAAGGACTGATCTACGATATCCCAGTCTGGTAGCCAGTGTAAGGGGGTTGTACAGCTGGTTTCTTCACACTGAGTTGGCATCTGCACACTATACAGGTTGTGATGCAAAAAAATGACTGATTCCACGTCAGACGGTTGGGGGTTAAAAAGGTTATAAATTTATTCAAAGTTTTCAAAAGTTATATATCTTCGAGTATGAAAATAAATGCCACAATTAAAAGAATAGCAGCAATAACAAGAAGCACATTATTAATGACTGTTAATTCCATTAATGTAATTTTGATTAAAATAAATAAACATATCAATTCCCAATTCCAAGTTGTCAATAATTAAATCATTTGTCAATCTGATCAAATAAAGTCTAATTAAATATAGTCTAATTAATCAAATTAGAATTAAAATCCAAGTCGAATTAAAGATGTAATTCAAATTCAAAGCTAGTCAAATCTGAGAGAAGTAAGTCTAATAGAAATATTGGACTGTTTAGGTGCACCCAGTATCAGAGTAAAAGATAGAGAGCAGAGAGAAAGAAGAAGTAAGAAGTGTGAAGTTCTTGTTCTAAGAACATCGGTCTGTCTGTTGGAGTTGATGATAGATATGATAAAATGTACGAAAATAACATAGCTACATAGCAACAGCATAGCTACAGTCTTATGTCATGCCTCAAAAGGTCAGTCAGGGTAAAACTGTTAGGGCATTGAATACATATTCTTAAAATATTAATAATGATATAAATATAATAATTCATAAGACATATTCATAATACAGTTAATAATGCATAATCTTAGATATGAATATGCAAATTCTTGTTAATTTCACAAAGTCAACACATCAGGTTGTAATTAAATGTATTTTGAAGGTTGTTCTTTGTTCTTTGTCTTGGTTTCCAAGAATTCACAGATGTGCTGTAATGTTCACAGAAACAAATAAACAACCTCTGAAAATTAAATTAAAGTTTTTTAAGGTTGTTGCTTCATGTGTGGAAGCGTAAAGCCCAAATACAGTCAGGCTCATATATGTGTGGACACTGACACAACTTTTATTATTTTTTAGTTGTTGACCAAATCATATTCAAGTTACAGTTACATAATGAATATGGGCTTAACACAGTCTGAGCTTCAATTTAAAGGTTTCCCATCAAAATTAGAAGAAAGGTTAAGGAATTATAGCTCTTTAATATGTACCTCCTCCCGTTTTTCAAGGAACCATAAGTAATTAGACATTTGACTTAGAGCCCTGCGCGGGACTGTTTTCTTCATCCCGCTCCCGCCCGCGCCCGCCGAATTTCTGACCATTACCGCCCGCTCCCGCAACGTGTGTGTTACACTCCCGCCCGCTCCCGCAATATGTATGTCCACTCCCGCCCGCACCCGCAAAACTCTGTGAATTTATTCCCGCACGATAATAGAAATGCATTGATTTTGCCTCTTCTCCCGTCCCGCAGGGAAAAAAACGTATTTGAATTGCTGTTATTAAAGAGATTCATGTTTGTTTCTTTCCCTGGCCTGCATGTATTTTGACAAACTGGTAGGGAATAGTAGCCCGGGCTATCGGGGACATCTAAAACGCTTAGGCTACCGACTTCAAGTACTTTTTTTCACGTAATCGCCGTATGCAGCCAGAGGAGGGAGCGCCGCGCCACTCATTACAACACACAGACTAACCCAGCTCGTTGTGCTGTAGACAGGCCGTTAGAAGTACAGAACGGATTTGCATCGGGCGAGGGAAGAAGGAGGGTACTGCGAGGCAGCCCAAACAACGGGAAAAAGGCGAATGGACGGAAGAAAACTGGACAGGTTTTCCCGAAACCCCCTCTCGAAATCCCCCTGCAAAACAAGTTAAGCTGTCCAATGAATGGAGTTGCACTTTACCTTATTGGAATACCTCCGTATCCTGAAAACGAAGTAAGTGCAAGACTTTTTTCCTCACTAACGCAAAGCGCGCTGAGCATCCCGATCCCGCAGTGCTTGTTTATAGCCGCCCATTCCCGCCCGCAGCAAAGTTCAAACCGCCCGCTCCCGCGAGATTTGCGTTGGGTCCCGCGGGACCCGGCGGGTCCCAATCCCAATGCAGCCCTCTAATTTGACTTAAAAGCCATTTAATGGACAGTTGTGGGCTATTTCTTACATTTTTTTTATCAATTAGGCAGGATAAAAGGTCTGGAGTTGATTTTATGCTGTTTGTATTTGAAAGCTGTTGCTGTGAACCCACATCATCAAAAACAAAAGAAATCCTTCAGAGAGATAGCAGGAACATTAGAAGTGGCCAAATCAACAGTTTGGTACATTCTGAGCAAAAAAAAAGAACACACTGGTGAGCTCAGCAACGTAAAAAGGCCTGGATATTCACAGAGGACAACAGTGGTGGATGATTGGATGATCCTCTCTGTGGTAAAAAAAAAAGAAAAGAAAAAAACATCCAGCCAAGTAAAGAACACTCTCCAGGAGGTAGGCACTGTCAAAGTCTACAATCAAGAGAAGACTTCACCAGAGCAAATACAGAGGGTTCACCACAAGGTGCAAACAAGGGCAGATTACCAAAAAACATCTAAAAAAGCCAGACCACTTCTGGAAAAGCATTCTTTGGATGGATGAAACTAAGGTCAAACTGTACTAGAATGACGCAAGGAGAAAAGTATGGAGAAGGCTTGGAACAGCTCATGATCCAAAGCATACAACATCATCTGTGAAAAATGGTGGAGCAGTGTGATGGCATGAGCTACGATGCCTAGCTTTCAGTGGCACTGGGTTACTGGTGTTTATTGATGACGTGACAGAAGACATAAATTCTAAAGTGTACAGGTATATACTGTCTGTCCAGATTCAGCTAAATGCAGCAAAGCTGATTGGTCGGCGCTTCATAGTACAAATGGATAATGACCCAAAACATACAGCAAAAGCAACCCAGAGTTTTTGAAGGTAAAAAGTGGAATATTCTGCAATGGCCAAATCAGTCTCCTGATTTCAACCCGATTGAGCATGCATTTCACTTGCTGAAGACAAAACTAAAGGCAGAAGTACCCACAAACAAATAACAGCTTAAGTCAGCTGCAGTAAAGGCCTGGCAAAGCATCATTTGCTGAAGGAGAAAGGAAGAAACCCAGTCTCTGGTGATATCCATGAGTTCCAGATTTAAAGGGGAAGTTCACCCAAAAATAAAATTTGATGTTAATCTGCTTATCCCCAGGGCATCCAAAATGTAGGTGACTTGTTTCTTCTGTAGAACACAAACAAAGATTTTTAACTCAAACCACACTCTGTCAGTCATATAATGGCAGTCAATGGAACCCACGGATTTAACGTATGATGGCTACTCAAAATGGTAATTATTTGAGCTTATCCTGATTGTTGAAACCGATTATAAACTAAAAGATTATGTTTGCTTGCATAAACTCATCCGGAAATTGATATTAAAATGTAATTCCTAAGCATTTTATGTAAAAATATTTTGTTCAACCCCTTGAATTAAAGCTGAAAGTCAGCACTTCAATTAGCCTAACCCTAACCTTAACCTAACCTAACCCTAACTACACTAAAACTATGATGCTAAGCAGCTTTGCAAAAATAAAACACAGTACCTCTGTCAACAGAGGTTTAGTCATAGATAATAATAATGAGTCTTTGGTCTCTAATATTACTTTGGTCAAAAATAGCAGATACCAAATTAGCACTTAGAATTCATATTTCTTGTTCACAGCTGTGAGATACTAAAATGTTGCTATGTCTAACACTATGAAAATGAAAATGAAAATCAACACAAAAAGGGCATCATCCATACTGAGGATCATACAAAAAATAGTCTTAATATAATTTTTTAATGAAATTAAATCTGTTCACAAAAAGTGATTGTTTCTCTTCAAATACTTGGGTTAAACCGCTCAATTCATATAGATTACTGGCTCCCCTACTGAGCCTAGTTTCTCCAAAGGTTTTTTTCTCCATTTCTGTCACCGATTGAGTTTTAGTTCCTTTGCTGCTGTCACCTCTGGCTGGCTTAGTTGGGGACACTTAATTTGCAGCAATATCATCGAATTTTGTTAAGCTAAACACAATTGTACTGCAACTGTTTTAGTCAAAGGATTGTTGTTACAACTTCGGCCTCTGTGGTTCCCCCTGATATAAACTTCCGGTTCACACACACACACACACACACACACACACACACACACACACACACACACACACACACACACACGCACACGCACACATGCACACACACACACACACACACACACACACACACACACACACACACACACACACACACAGGTTTGTTTTTGTAAATTGTGGGGACATCCCATAGACTTCTATTGATTTTATACTGTACAAACCATTTTTGCTATCGCCTAGTCTCGCGTAGCCAGACCTTCAGACTGACGCTGAAGGTCTGGAATTCATAGCAGCTTTTATTGGCCAAGGCCCGCCCATAAGGCCGTTTGACCGACATGTCAAACAACCAATCACAGTTCGTTTCGTTCAGAGTCACGTGTCGGTGCGTGGAAATGTCCCCACAACAACAGACTGGGGTGCAACAAGTCAGTAATTGAAATAACCAGCATTGAAAGTTAACGAAGAAGAGGGAGAACAAGCAGTAAGTGAGTAATTTGTTCGCGAACAACGCATATGTGTATAACAACAATGGCGTCTGCATAAGCATCTTTTAGCAAAACGCGAGTAAATCAGTCTGCGCTTTGTTCCCGGCGGACCGAAAATAAACGCGACACTCGCGTCCCCCGGAAATCCGATCAAATTCAACTAATCAGATCACGACTTCGACATTCCTGAAGTGTTTCCAGTTAAGCGGACCATATGCATCAGACGTTTAGCCAACGTTCTGTGGGCGTGACGTCTGAGGCTGAGACTAGCTATCGCCCTACACTGACCCTACACCTAAACCTAGCCCTCACAGGAGACTGTGCATATCTTTACATTCTAAAAAAAAACTTATTCTGTATGATTTATAAGCCTTTTGAAAAGTGGGGACATGGGGCAATGTCCTCATAAGTCACCCTCTCCTTGTAATACCTATGTCACACCCATGTCATTACACAAATTTGTGTCCTGATATGTCACAAAAACAAACACACACACACACACACACACACACACACACACACACACACACACACACACACACACACACACACACACACACATCGCAAAGTCTTATTTTGCCCTGGCTGACATTTCTGAGCATTCTCAATTATTATTGTGGATTACCTGTGTATGACTACCTGTGTAGATCTGTTTCTCTCTCCTTGGATTCCTTGCCACCTGCCCTTGGACTTATAGCTTTGTTGTATGGACTATTGTTTATTCTGCCTGCCACCTGCCCCGACCCTCTATTTACTATGATTACTCCATTGTCTCTGATATACCTGTCTGCTGTCGATTTACCTAAACTGTCTGACTTTGAGATTGTTTCAATAAAGCTGCACATTGATCCCCACTTCGCTGACTCTTCTTTACAATTGTATTGTGTACATGAGGGACAATATGTTGTTTTATAAGTTGTTTAAAGAGAGGAAAGCACTTTGTTTTCTCTTGTCATGACTGTGTACATGCACTATTGTAATGGCATTTTTCATTGCCTTTTTACATCTTTAAATGATTGCTTGTAAAAATCTAGCAAAGACTCTAAAATTGCACTCATCTCTCCAAAAAAGGCATCTGTTTGATGCTTACGTTTGTTAGAGAAAATGGTTTATGTATTTTTGTATTTTCAAGTGATAAACTTGTATTGTACTTGTATTCTAAATACATTTCTTACACCAGTATTTTGTATTTGAATTTATATTGTATATCTTCGAGAATCCCTACAGGAGTAGTCATCAAGCAGCAGCTCTTTTGAGAAAAACAGATTGACATTCCTTTCTCAGTCCTGTTCCTATCGCTTTCTGTCTTTTCTCATACTGTACTGTCAAATAAAGCCAAATATCCAAAAATATGAAAAAGGACTTTAAAAACATTGGTTTCATAAAAAACTTGAATAAAATATCTATCTATTGGCTTAAAAACATTTTTTGTTTGTTGATTCAAAAATTAGATTAAGTGATCAAGAATAAATTAAAGCTGCAAGCAGCGATGACCGGGCCCTCGCCGTCTGTGCAGTCGCCATCCCGATAGCATCAGGAAAACGGTGCCCAGTTGGCACATGCATTCACAGTAACCCTTTGGACTAACCCTAACTGTCTCTCCTCCTCTCTGACTCTTTCTCTTACCACCCATCCCCCCTCCTTACACTCAGCCACTTACCACAAAAACACACATATAGAGTGCAGAGCAGAGTGAGATCAGATATGTTTTTTAATTTTCTTTCATTCGTGGAGTTTAGTAAAATTATGAAATGAACTGTGTTTGATCAGAATGAATAGTTATTTGTATGAAAAAAGATTCAAAGAGTTAGGATGCTGCACTTTAAATATATAATAAATCATTGAAAATTGAAAATGGAAAATGAAATTCTAAGCACGCTATCTGCCTCAAAAACACAGGAAACAAATATTTGAATGTATTTTTTATTTTTATTTATTTGCCATGGCAACAGCATTTGATGCATGAGGGACGCCTTTACAGACTCTCGTCGGCCGTGTTTTTACATTATTCTGATGAAGTTTGAAGAAAATCGAGTACAAATATATTGTTCGTTGTTCGTTCGTGTTTGTTAATTCATTAACCATTGTTAACAAAAGAGACCCTATTTTAAATAGTTACCATGTTTTATGATCTACAACCATTTTTAAATATTATTTTAATGATCTATAAGCATCTGTGAAACAATTATAAACAAATATATTAAAAATAAATACATATTAACTTAGTTGATGTATTTGTTTCTCATTCTAATTAAGTGAACTGAGCAGTATAGTGTCATACCTATTTTTTATTCTATCAGTGAGAGTGTATATATGTATATAAATCATATAATTTTTCCTTAAAAGATTAAAAAAAGATTTTAATGCTCTTTAAGCACCTATACAAAATAATTATGTAAAAGTACACTGACAGTACAGTATATATCAACTGATTCTATGGATTATTTTCATTCTTATACACTGAGAATGAGCTAAATAGCATTAGAGGTCAAACGATTCCTTATCTTATGAGGACCTCTAGTGTTCATCCCTGGTACTAGAGCTTTAATCTGACAAATTTATATGACACTTTTAATGTTTTTGGGGCCTCTGAGCATGATAACATTTTGAAACTACACGTATTTCCTAAGAATTTCTTGTTCTTTATATGTAAAAAGTTTTGATGAGTTAGAATAATGCAATTTAAAGATATATGGAAATAACTCTTCATCTTTTTTACTGTTACTTTCATAAATCACCACATCAACACCATTCAAGATATCCCAAAGCCGTTCACAATTTAACATCTTCAGTATCTTGGCATCATGTTGACAAAGTTTGGTGTGCACTGTCTGATTCTGCTATGAGTGATATGAATTTTTTCACAGCTATATTTTTCCAAAAATCCACATTCAAATCAAAATAGCTGACTTCCTTTTTGGTCGTAGCTAATGGGTGTAAATTAGAAAGTTGTCCGGCTTGATGAGACCAATATACCGACCAAGTTTGATGTCTGTAGCTACAACTAACCCTCCAACTTTTGTCAAAAGGTGGCGCTATAGAGTGTCTCCAACAAATCACCACATCAACACCGTTCAAGATATCCCAAAGCCGTTCACAATATAGGGAACATTTTCCCTATATTCTGAGGATGATGATAAGAACATGTAATTCATGATGATAACAAAATGTTATTATTGCTTGCTTTACGTCCACCACTTCTGCTTAAATGTCATCGTTACTTATCTGTTCCATTTGTGTGTGGACATTGCTTTGCAGGTGACTCCTGTTATAAGACATCACTTTTAAGCGCTACATAACTAAGAAAGAATCAATTAGGAAAACTGTGCCCAGTTGGCACATGCATTCACAGTAACCCTCAGCCAGTTTGGATTTAAAGTTTACAGAATTGAAAGGGTTAGACTTTAAAATCAACACACAGACACATACACACAATATATACAATTTTGCCATCCAGTTTCATTTGTTAACATTGTTGTTCAACAAAAATTAAACAGCATTTATTAATGTTAATTAATATTATGCTAAAAAAAGTATTCATATATTGTTTAAAGGTAAATTAGTATCTTTTAACATTACATTGTGTACAGCAATACGCAATAAAGTGCTCTATAAACGCTTAATTCTTTCAAAATATCTTTAAAAATCAAGTTGAGTATTTTAATGGGGCGATATATATATAACTGATCTTAAAATGATGGTTTTCAGATGTTTTGAACAGATAACAGCAAAGTTTGTTTTGTTGTCAAAGTTTGTCTTGAAATTTTTAATTATTATAATTTTATATTTAATAAATAACACTATGAAAATATTGTCTACAATGAAGATAAATCACTCATGCTTAAAAGTTAAAAGTTAAAAGTTGCTATGTGACTGAATAGGACAAGTTTATGGTATAGTTCAGTAAAAAATAAATAAAAAACAACAACTGCAAAATACAAACAATGAAAGACTTAATGACCCTTTATATTTTCTCAAAATATCAGACTCTCAAAGATCAGACATATTTATGTAATTAAAGTACATATATGTGCATTTCTTCCTCAAAGATGGTCTATAGCATGGCTCTCTACTCTGTCACCCTCTCTGCCTCTCACCCCTCCCCCTGCAATAATGAGCTTCTCTCAGCCTGACTGAACGCACATACATACAGTAGAGACATTCACCCAGAGTGACAGCAGGTTTCTGATTTCGTTTTTTAATTTTCATTAATTCATTGAAGCTTGTAGAAAATTTATATTAACAGCACTTGCTCAGAATGATTAGATCTCTGTGTGAAAAAAGTTGTAAAGAGTTTGGATGCTGCACTTTAAAGATATAAAAAAATGACGGTTATGTTTTTTACTACATCTTTAAAAAATCACCACGTCAACACCGTTCAAGATATCCAATATCCGCTCGCAATTTAACATCTTCAGAATCTTCTCTTCATGTTAAAAAAGTTTGGTGTGAATAGCTGGTTGTTCTTAGAAGAAGTGTGAATTTGTTTACAGCCTGATTTGTCCAAAAAAACACATTCAAATGGAAATATCCGGCTTCCTGTTGGTCTTAGCTAATGAGTTTAATTTAGAAAGTTGTCCAGATTGATGAGAACAATATATGTACAGAGTTTGGTGACTGTAGGAAAAACTAACCCCCCAACTTTTGTCAAAAGATGGCGCTATAGAGTGCCTGCTCCACGCCCATTTATGACCTTTTGCCAGTGTCTAACTATCATTAATATTGATGTGTGTGTTGAGTTTCATGAAATTCTTAGCATGTTATCTGCCTCGAAAAGACATGAATCTAATTTTAAAGTTTGACACGTTGCCATGGCAACAGCATTTGATTTATCATCGACCCCTTTACATATTCTTATCGGCCGTGTTTTGACATGATTTTGATGAAGTTTAAAGAAAATCAAGTAAAATTAAGAGGCTGATTTCAAAGCATTTTGAAAATGACACGCTTCCTGCTGCCAGTTGGTGGCGCTATAACTTTGACTTATAATAGTCACATTTATGGAATCGGCATCATACAACGAACAATCTGGTGAAGTTTCATCAGAATCCGGCAATGTGTGCAACAGTTATTAGACACTTCCTGTTTCTCATTTCTCGCCATAACTTTGTCGCCTTGCCACGGCCAAACCGTTCGAGATATCAAAAATCCCCTCGCAATTTAGCGTCCCCAATGTCTTGAGATCATGCTGACCGAGTTTGGTGACAATCGTATGGAAATCCTGGGAGGAGTACGTTAAATTCCAGAGCATGCGCTTTTTACACAGCCCTAAATATCTCACTTCCTGTTGCGTTGAGAAAATGACATAGAGTACAAAAGTTGTTCAGCTCAATGAGTTCTATATGTGTACCGAGTTTCATATGTGTACGTTCAAGTATGTGTGCTATATGGCCCTCAAAATTCCAGGGGGCGCTGTAGAGTCCCCTTGCCACGCCCCGGTACCAGCCTCTGTGACGTCCTGATGGCCGCAGATTCCGACATGTGTGCAAATTTTCAAGAGTTTTTGAGTATGTTAAGACCCCCTTAAGTGCCCGGAAGGTTAACAAAAAAAAAAAAAAAAAAGAATCCTTAGAAGAACAATAGGGCCTTCGCCCTTTTGGGCTCGGGCCCTAAATAGATATATACTACTGGTTGTCAATAAGGTAATTTGTGTGACACTTAAAATAGTCATTTAATGTAATATACTGTTACAATCTGCAAGCATTTGTCTAATTTATTCTGAAAAATATGTTGGGCAAAGAAACGACAAAACACAGTAGGCTACTACATTTCCTTAAGGAAGATATTCGTAATTTGTGGTTAAACTATAGACACCACAAATTGATAAGATTTGATGTTGAAAGCAGAATGCAATTATTAATACAAAAGATCACTCATAGTTTTGGTTTTCGCTATTGATCACTGATAACATCAGTTCCTGTCATGTCGGCTAGTTTATGCATAAAAAGAGCTATACAGTTATAAACATGCTCTATAACGCGTATGAAAACAATTACAGCTACTACTTTATATTGACGCATGTTAAAGGGGCGTGTACTTATTGAAATTTCTGCAATATCCCAAATCGTGTACGCGCATTCACCGGCAGCTCTCAACATCACCATAAGCGTGTGCGCGCAAAGAAGAAATAGCCCAACAGGACAACGGAGACGCGGTGGCTTGGAAAAGAAATACAAAATTCTGAACTGCGAAATGGAGTGCCCTTCTGAATGAAATTCAGATGTTTTGTCGACGGACACATACAGGTTACTATTACGACAATGCACGACGCCTCTCGCTGATGTTCCAGATTTCGTTAAATCTACTCTCGCTCGTCTGCGGAAGATCCATCATTGAGATCTTGACAGCATTACAGCCGATGAGAGGTGCACCGGATATACTATTTATACCCAGACACACAGAGCAGCAATAATGCGAATTGTCGATTTTGTCACAGACATTTGTTTTGCAATGTAATCTCAGTCGTCTCGACTGTTTTCTAGAACGGAGGTGGAAAGAAACAGAACGGGTTTTTTTTCACCGAATGAATTATCATAACAAACCTCACATCAATTATTTAATTGATTCATGATCAATTCTGGTGTGACAAAAAGACTTTTTCTTTCTGGCAAATCAAATCAAGGACGGACACCTCTTTACCACTTTAAATCAGATCAAATCTTTATTTATCTCCAGTCAGTGGACTCGCGGCAGAAGCGCATTTCTGAGGGTATCGGTGGGGTAGATAGGGGGAGATAGAGTCGCAGGAAATAGCAGAAACAAATCACTGGAGTGTAGACGGTTGGGAGCAAGCGAGAAAAAATGCTACCTTCGCAAGAAGCCTCAAAGATTTACCATGACAACTATATGCGTAACTCTCGAGCCATCGGTGTCTTGTGGGCCATCTTCACCATATGCTTCGCCACCATCAACGTGGTAGTCTTCATCCAGCCTTACTGGATCGGGGACAGCGTGAGTACACCACACGCCGGTTACTTCGGGTTGTTCCATTACTGCGTGGGCGACGGTAACTCGAACCGGGAGCTGATTTGCCAGGGAACATTTTCCGACTTCAGTTCCATCCCGTCCGGCGCGTTTAAGGCGGCCTCTTTCTTCGTGCTGCTGTCCATGGTGCTCATTTTGAGCTGCATCGGCTGTATGGCGCTCTTCTTCTTCTGCAACACCGCCACCGTCTACAAAACCTGCGCTTGGATGCAGCTGCTTTGCGGTGAGTATTTTTTTATTCTGATGGTTTTTG
Source organism: Garra rufa (assembly GCF_049309525.1). NCBI lineage: Eukaryota > Metazoa > Chordata > Actinopteri > Cypriniformes > Cyprinidae > Garra > Garra rufa. The sequence goes on from NC_133372.1 coordinate 16,170,816, forward strand.
TGGGAAATAGATAAATATAGAATACGCCTAATTTGTTTACCTTTAGTCTAGATTAATCTTCTTTCAACAAAACACATGTAAACGGTTGATGTAGGAACTGATGCTTGTTTATTTGAATGGAGCTCATTGTGGGTGCGTGTTTTCAGGGGGTTCAGTAAAGCTGTTTGTCAGTGATCATGCCATCATGTTGCCTTGAAAGCACAGAGGAAAATTATATATATATATATATATATAT